>NC_052515.1:14182537-14482537 GCF_014356525.2 Nilaparvata lugens
CTTTGCTACAACCTAACCTCACAAATGTGAAACGTTCAATCCAGCTGATCGGGTTACAAAACTAAATAAAATATTCTTACCAGGGATTGCTGGGTAGCCTAATAATACATTATGTTTATATAATAAATACTATGATTATTTCATTTATTCTAATGTTTTATTATAAGAGGTAATGTCTGTCAATGTTTCAAAAGGTGAAAGGCTTGATTGGGAGTTCGACTTCTTTTTTCTAAATGCTAATATGCCAGTACCTATTATTATAAATGCGTTCATAACTTTATATTATTTAATTCAATAATTAATTATCAATTTTGATAATTTTATTTGCCAACACAAAGATCGTAGCTATAAACAAACATTGCTAACAAAAACGTTGATCGCGCATGCGCAACTATTAGTTAGTTTGACCTAGGAACTTGCCAAGCTCGAGCTCTGTTACACGCTCTTCTCGCGTTCCACTCTTGCTCCACCTGCGATCATCAATCGATCTGCTCGAGTGACGTTCGATTGCGGAGCAGAGCGAAAGTCTGTACGCACCTTATGATATACGTCTAAAGAGTATAGTATAGGTTAAAGGTATATTATACTTTTCGATCAATTTTTGCTTTGATGGGCTTTAAAAGATCACCATTGTTTCTTATGAGAGTTTTCACACATTGGAAAATGAATATGTCTGAAGACTCCCATAAACGAACCAATTATTTTCTATATTTCTCTAGCACAATAATTGAATTTTCTTTGAAAGCATGGGTCCACTAAAGCTTATCTGTGGATGATATTCTTTTGAAAGCGAACTATACATTAGTTCTCTTCCTGTCATCCTCAATTGAAAAAGTAGTATACACTACATTTGGTAGTAATAAAGAGTAGTAAAGAGGAAAAATGTAGGTAGCTTTTGTATTTCTTACAAATCACATAGGCTACATCAGTATTTCATAATTCTATGATACATCAGAGTTGATGCAACTTTTTCATGACAACCACCATAATGAAGACGCTAGGATATCATTAATCGAATAAATAAAATCACTAATATTATAGTAATCTATACTTTGAAAAAGGCAAGAACTGGCTTATACAAATTCGGGATTGGAAGATTATGTTTAACGCATCATCACGTCTGAACTACTGAACTGATTAACTTGAAATTTTGCATATACATTCTTAATTAACCGAGGATGGTTATAGGCCTATTTTCAATTCTTCAAGATTTGATTACATCAAGTTTTCAGTTTGTCAAGTTTTAAAATGGACCCTTGCTGAGCTTGGGTTACCTGCTAGATTGACAATAAATCAGTGATATTTTTGACAACATCACATTACGGATCATCATTATGGATAGATATCACAAAATCTCACCACATCATCAGTATCTGGAGTCATAATACACCAGTTGATAATAATAATAATTTCTCTGGATGTTGGACGACACATCCAGAGGAGTTTATTCATAAATTCATACATTCATTACATTATATTACATATTATTTTTTTAATATAACAATACTCAGGGTTTAGAAAATGATACCTCACTATATAATGTAACTATTCTATTACACAATATAGTATAGCAATCCCCACAAACTTATAAATGATATGTGCGATATGTAATTTCGAATACATTTACATCTCTAACACCCAAAGCAAATGGGAAAGTTCCCTTATTGCAGTTCGGGATTCTAATTTATCATTCAAAACTGTGTGGGATTATCAGAGGATCAGAACTAACGCATGGATGTCAATGGAAGGAAGTGGGTGATATTCATGAGTTGAAGTTGTTCTTGGAGTTATAAAGCAATGGATTTTGAAGGGTGGTCAGTAATTATTCTGAGGTCTGCCTCGTGATATATTCAAGTACTCCCAAAATAATGATAATCTGAATGTTAAGGTGCGTACAGATATACGCGCAGCGAACATGAAAAATTCACTTTTAATCAGCTGACTATATCTGTATTTTTACAGAAACTGTAAGATACTGATATAAAAATCTGGTGAGGCGCACTCACACAACTTTCCTTGCCGTTATGAAAATTTATCACCTGACGCTAGTGTACACGCGCATCTCAAGTCTACTATTCAAAGATCTAAGCCAGCTTGTGTCAGGACAATAACGCTGCAGACACATGAAGTCTGCTGTCTCTTCATAGTGAATGGTTTGAAAGAATCAT
The DNA here is from genome assembly GCF_014356525.2 of Nilaparvata lugens. Classification (NCBI taxonomy): domain Eukaryota; kingdom Metazoa; phylum Arthropoda; class Insecta; order Hemiptera; family Delphacidae; genus Nilaparvata; species Nilaparvata lugens. Next base: position 14,184,706 of record NC_052515.1, read on the forward strand.
CACCTGCCAACAGTTTGCAAATTGAATAATCTTATTTTATCGAACTCCGAACTTATTTTCAATTTTAGGTGAAAATGTTACTGTACATTAATTGTAGAGATTTTTTTGCTCAATCTTTTCCACTTGGAATTTTTTGTTTAAATTGTATCTGAAGCCTGATAACCTAAAATCACACTTTGCATTGATGGGGCGGAGCTCCTGAAATTTTTACAGATAGGGGACTTGTGGCAGTTGATAGAGCTTATCGATAACTATTTTAGGTATAAATTTGATCAAAATCGTTGGAGCCGTTTTCGAGAAAATCGCGAAAAATCCTGCTTTCAAACAACATCTTCGCCATTTTAGCCGCCATCTTGTATTGCATTTGATCGAAATTGTTCGTGTCGGATCCTTATAGGGAAGGACCTCAAGTTCCAAATTCCAAGTCATTCCGTTAATTGGGAGAAGAAATTGGGAAATTGGGGTACCTTAATTTTTTTCGGAAAGCAATACTTTTCTTACCCATGATAATAGGTTAAGGAAACTAAAAATGGTAATGATGATAGTAAATATGAATAGTATAGTAAATATATACTAGGCTTGGGTGTCATCACGTAGAAGCAGCCCATATAGATATGAAGGAAATAAAAATCTCAGTACCCTTTTTTGAAAAATTTTTATCACTAAAAATAAAAATTTTCAAAAAAGGGTACTGAGATTTTCATTTTCTTCATATCTATATTACAAGTAGCCCTATACAGAAAAGAGATAAGCAGCCTATAGTTTTGATTAATTTGTTAGTAGCATTAATCACCTCACTATAGACGTCACTTTCAACTTAGTAAGAAGTGATAAAATAACATAATTGTAGCATCTATTCTACTGTACTCTTCAGCATTCTATGCATTTATATCAATGATACGTTTTTGTGAGTTACCAATTTAATTTAAATTGACATGAACTTTAGTGAGAAGATTACCTTCATTAGCGCATGATCAGAAAACATCTGAATACGTTTCTTATCCCAATCAAACTCATCCAGCTTCAAATTCCTAACAGTGTCTCAGGGTGTGCTTCATTCAGCCTTCTAGGGAATAGCTCTCGGAGACACTCTCCACTGAGTCCTAATAACATCTGAGTAATTAATATAATAAGTCAAATAATTTATGAACTCATCCAAGAAGTTTCAAGTTATAAGAAGTCATTTGAAATCTTATAACATAGAACTTTATCATTTTATTTGAGCTTTATATGTCTGTCTGTTATGAACTAGGCGCTACAAGCTATACTAGGTCATGTTTATAAAATGCAGTAACTCGAGCATCATCAGGTAATGGTTTCTGTTTCTCAGCAATATTATTCTTTCTCAGTTAAGTATGACAAAAAATATTGTACGTAACTCTGTATGTTAACGTATTCACCGCATTCGTATGATAATTCTGCCCTCAACTATGTTTCGGGCAGAAACAATCATACTGATACGGTAAATTATCGTTACCGGACTTGTGACGTAAAGTACTATTACCTTAATCCAGACCCATACCCAGCTCACAATTTTACCCAGCAACAATATAAAATTGAAACTTGATACCTGAACACACGGTCAGGAACATATTCAATTGATCATTGTTGTTAGTTGTTTCAATTGATGATCATCTCAAATCAACCCCACCTCACCATCACTTCCACCACCAACACAAAACAGGAGTTCGCAGGAAGACACAGTAGCTCGGAATCGGCACAATATTCTAATTTGCGCGGGACATTTGAAAACGTCGCGTTTATTTGAGACGGCAGCGGAGCGCAACTAATTGCATTTCTCCCGCCAACCACTTTCGGCGGCAAAATCCGGCGGGAAATTGATGACGTCACTGCTATTGAGAAAACGCGCGCCACAGTTGAAAGCCACTCTACCGTGAAGCAGCGCATCCAACTCTCTAAAACGCACTCAGCTGTGAGCTAACTACCTAAACTCTCTCTCACTCTCTCTCATTATGTCTCTCTACATATGCTGATATACAATATGTGGAGCATATTATACTCTCTCTCACTCTCATCCCCCATTCGAGGTCACTCACTCTATCTCTCTCACTATATTCTAACTTACATGGAGATTCTAATACAGAATCTCTTAATACAGCTTTTTCACAGAATCTCCCCATTCAAGGTCACTCACTCTATCTCTCTCACTATATTCTAACTTACACTAGTAGTTCTGTCAACAGTAGACCTCACGCAGTATTCTCATCCACAAGTACCTGATTGAAACTATAGACCTTATGGAAATACAGCAATAGACTAGTTTTCCACAAATCTGTGTAATCACTTGTCAGCTGATTTATGATGAATAATTCTATAGTCTGATTCTCAATCTAATATTGGCGTATGAAGGAGGCTCCTTTTTCCTTTTATATTATCCTTGTAATGTAAAATTTCGAAAAACCTTGTATATACGTCGACGGGCAATTAAAAAAGGAACATACCTGTCAAATTTCATGAAAATCTATTACAGTGTTTTGCTGTAATTGCGCAACATATAAACGTATAAACATTAAAACATTTAAGCATTAAGAGAAATGCCAAACCGTCGACTTGAATCTTAGATCTCACTTCGTTCGGTCAATGAAGATCCTAATACAGCATCTCTTAATACAGATTTTTTACCTTCGGCTTTCTACCTCCAATCTACCTTCAATTCTCATCCACAATAGTGGGTAGTACCTTCAATCTACCTTCCGACTCCCACATAAGAAAATTAGCTTTATTCCTTACTCTCTTACTCTTACAAATCTCCTTATCTTTGAGCCTCACACTCTTATCTAAATCCAAATTGTGCTGGTTTAAAGTTCTCCATTATATATATATATGCATATGCATTCATAGGCCAAAGTTGGAAAAAACATAATTTTACACTTAATATGTTAAATACTAATAGAATCTAGTAAGTTGTGGAGCCACTGACATGCATCTTCTCCAGCATCATAGGAGTGTTGATAGATAGGAGGATAGATAGGAGTGTTGTGGACACTCAGATATCAGGTGATTCATTGATTGAATTTGTCCACATTGGTACAGAGGATCAGAGGTGTATCCCCATGCTGTCATCAGCTCAGCACACCTTCCCACCTGCGTCCTGAACCGGTTAAGGCCACACCACTCTCTACGTCTCAGCTGGGTGCCAGGGACAATGTCATTGGGGTCACCACAAGGCCTTTGTTCCTGACCTCTCCCTGCAACCATCTCAGTCTCCACAACTCCCTCGCACTTCTTATTTCCTCCTGCTAGTCAAGTCTCAAGTATCTTCTTGACTTGAGGCGCCTTGGTGGAGGGTTAGCCAAATCTCTAGAGACTGGGAGATCCTCATGAATGTGTTGCAACTGGGAAATAAACTTGTTCTTCTTCTCCAACCTTCTGAGATCTGGAGGCATGATGTTACTAAGCACAGGCAACCACTCAGTTCTCCATTGCAATCCAGAATGATTGATGAATTACAAATGTTGATAGATGAATTATTTTAATTTTGAATAATCATTGAAGATTTTTATAAGAAGTATTATATAATTTCATACTGTATACTATTATTCTAACTAGTAGTTCCGTGAACAGTAGACCTCGCGCAGTTATAACGACGTCCCAAACCATAAGCACATCCACACTGATACACTAACTATTTATTCATTTATTCGATCAGGTCATGCTTACACAAGATTTAATTATCATATAACGCTATCCGGAATTTAGCGCGAGAAAACCAGAAGACATCTAGGCGCCCAGACGAGCTTTTATAAGTTCTTTGCATCCTATTTAATAGTGCATAAAAATTGCATGCAATGAGGCATGCAATTTATAGTCTACACAGCTGCTAATTTTTTACCAAGTTTATTTTTAATCAATTCGTATGGCTTTTGTTGGTGGGGAGTCCCTTGCGGGAAGGTCCCACCGCCTGAATATATAATTTAAGCCGTCAATGAGCCTTACGACTGTCATACTTCAGCCGGGACCGACAGTTTAACGTGCCCATCCGATAACACGGGAGTGATCTGGTTAAAAAAACTTTTGGTATTGAGAGGGTTTGAACCCGGGATCTCTATGCTGCTACCTACGCAAGCACTATCCACTAGACCACGGATCACTCAAAGTTACATTGAGATATCGAATTGCATGCGTCATGGCATGCAATTTATAGTCAACTCGACAGCTGATTTATGATGAATAATTCTATAGTCTGATTTTCACTCTAATATTGACGTATGAAGGAGGCTCCTTTTTCCTTTTATATATTCCTTGAAATGCAAAATTTCCAAAAACCTTGTATATAAGCTTACGTCGACGCGCAATTTAAATATGAACATACATATCAAATTTCATGAAAATCTATTACCGCGTTTCTCCGTAAATGCGCAACATATAAACATATAAACATTCAAACATTAAGAGAAATGCCAAACCGTCGACTTGAATCTTAGACCTCACTTCGCTCGGTCAATTAAGGATAAATAAACGATTTTGATTTTGAAGTAGCTTTGAAAGTTCAATAATACACCTCATCCAGCAATATTTCAATTTTACAGATTTCTAGTGGTGGTTTATAAGGTTTATAAAATACCTTAACGTTTCAACAGTGTGTTCTTTGAGGTTCATGAGAAAGGGGTTCAGTGTGTTGGGGGTCCATGGGGGGCACAGAACCCTGGTGGAACCCCTTCAGTAGAGAGGCCAGTACAGGTCCATAACAAATCGTATCTGCTCGGAATCAGTAATAGACTGATTGATCAACAAAAGAGTTCCTACCGCACTGCGGTAAGTTCACATCTCCCTTACTCCCTTTTCAACCCCCTCTATCATCACCCCCCCCCCGAAGAGCCCCTGGAATTCAGGGCGGGGAGGGGTGACACATCCACCAACCTCTTTTCTTGCATCCTTTGTAGTCTACTTTTCTCTCCTGCCTAACCTAACCATGACTTGCTTGCAAAACGCAACATTTACTGAGCACCCACTTTTCGCCTCAATTTCTATAGTATTTCTTTGTTCTCATCTTTGAAATTGCTCTGCCGATAAACGTTTTGGTTGATGTTGTGAGCGGTTTTATTCCTTACCCCTACATTTATTTGTTCATCTTTATCTCAATATTGTCATTACAATGAATCGTATCACCTATTTCTTAATTTACAATAGGACGGATACAACGCAGCTGTATTTAACAAACAATAGGCCTCGTATAAAACTTCTTTGGAATTAAAATTATTATTAATCGGAAATACATAATAAACGCTGTAATTCATCCCAAAAACTTCTGCTACTGCAAATATTGACAACAAGGTAAACAGCTAGATGGAAATTCGATGAACGCTACCATTAAAAATTTGATTAAATTCATTAGAAGTTTGGTCACGTTTTTTACTTTCCTTGCCCTATTACCATAGGTAAGGAAAGTATTGCTTTCCGAAAAAAGTTAAGGTACCCCAATTTCTAAATTTCTATACGTTTCGAGATCCCCTGAGTCCAAAAAAGTGGTTTTTGGGTATTGTTCTGTATGCGTGCGTGTATTAGTGTATGTGCGTCTGTGTACACGATATCTCATCTTCCAACTAACGGAAAGACTTGAAATTTGGAACTTGAGGTCCTTCCCCTATAAGGATCCGACACGAACAATTTCGATCAAATGCGATTCAAGATGGCGGCTAAAATGGCGAAAATGTTGTCAAAAACATTGTTTTCTGCGTTTTTTTCGAAAATGACTCCAACGATTTCGATCAAATTCATACCTGAAATAGTCATTGATAAGCTATATCAACTGCCACAAGTCCCATATCTATAACAATTTCAGGAGCTCCACCCCATCTATGCAAAGTTTGATTTTAGATTTTCAATTATCAGGTATCAAATATAATTTGAACGAAAAATTTGGGGTGGAAAAGATTTTACATGGAAGTCTCTTTAATTAATGTTCAGTAACATTTTCACTTAAAATTGAAAATAAGCTTGAAATTTGAGAAAATGTAATTATTCAATATTGCAACTGTAATTTAATCTATAAATTCATTCACTATGAAGAGATAGCAGATCTCATTGTGTATCCAGCGTTATTGACCTGTCACCAGCTGGCTTAGATCTTTGACTTGAGATGCGCATTTACACTAGTGTCAGGTGATCAATTTTCATAACGGCAAGGAAAGTTGTGTGAGTGCGCCACACCAGACTTTTTGGAATTTGAATTTCGTTGAAAAAACAACGGTTGACTTTTATGTATTATCCACTCTGACGTAGCCTCAATATAGTTTTTAGATATGAGAAGGAATTAAACAAATGATATTCTAGAGCACAATCATAGTTTCGTCATTGATATCAAGTCATGAAAAGTCTGATGAGAAAATCACTATCTCCTGCCACATAATGATTATCAAGAGAAAGGATTGCCATTCAAATGGAGAATCCACCAATTATTGCAGCGAGGGTAAACCAGAAGCCACGTCATTTGAATTCTGTGTCAGCTACGCAAATTGCTCCCGGTTAAAATGGAAACCGCTTGAAGGCTAGTTAGGCTATTTCCTCACCCTTTCTACCCTTGGTCACTTCTGGGGTGAGAGTACCCTCGAAGTAAGGTACACCACCGTCCTTCTTCTTCTTCTTCTTCTTCTTCTTCTTCTTCTTCTTCTTCTTCTTCATCATCATCTTCTTCTTCAGTTGGGATTCTGGAGAAGGGGAGAGGGAGCAGGGTTCCTGGTAGTCATCCCTCCTCAGACCCTCTGGTCAGTTTCAGGGTATGAGGAAGAAACCTATGTAGAAGGGATTATCCCTGGAACCCAAAACTTCTGGACAAATTTCGGGACGAGACAGTAATTCAGGGAAGCAACAAGGTGGGTGTCGGTTAGAAGTAGAATAGACAGATGGGATGACCATGCAAAGAAGAAACTTGTGAAGAAGTAGAATGGACAGATAGGATGACGAGGCAGATAGGAGAATTTGAGAGGAAACAAGAATGATACTGGAAAGAGAATATGAAAACAGATAGGAACGAGAAAAGGGAGAAGGATAAAGAGAATGACAGGAGGAACGGGAGTAGGAAGAAGAAAAGAATAACGAAATGAGAAGAAGAATCAGGAAAAAAGAATGAAAATGAAAATGAACTTTATTCTACATTTGAGTAATACAACATTTAAAAACACTAATAGTTTCAGAATTATACTAGCAGCAATTTTTCATAGATGTTGCCAGTTTACATTCATTCTATATATAAATTTCACAATATAGAGGTAAGAGTTGCTAAATAAAATAAATAAGAATTATTATCTGCGGCCATTGCGGTACAATGATAATAATTTTATAAGAAAAATACTGTTTACAGAGAACGAAACTTAGAGTCAAAATTTAGAGTTAAAAATTTAATATCAAATAACAAAACTAAAAAATTCAAAAACATAGAAACAGTTCAAAATACAATTCAGAAAATTTATAAAGCACTAATATATTCATGAAGAGATTACAATGGGGTTAAAACTACAATCTGACATGTTAAGATAAAACAGTCTAAATCATGTTGTTGAAACAACCAAGGTTTTATAATTTGATTGATTGATTGATTGAGTACTCTATTTATGTAGATTACAATATATACTGGCTTATACACTTACATACAATAGCTTACAATACATCAAAATTATAGATGAATTTACATAATATAGTCTAAGAAAATAATTATTGAACTGTATATGATATGAATAAAGCAATTTGTAATAACTAAAGATAATATTGTTATGCATCTACATAAATTGGCGGAGCTTTGGACTTATCAATGTCCATTCTTCGGAAAGATTATTGAATATATCCTTCCCACTAACTCTCTACCAAAAAGATGGGGAAATACTGGAGAGGATAACGAATGGTATAAGCAAATAAGAATTGGAACAAGAGAACACGAAGACCATGTGGAAGAAAATGGAGAAGCATGATAAGAATGAGGAGAAGAATCAAAGAGAAAACGAAATCATGATAGCCACATAGACATAGAATAGAATATTAACATTTGGATATGAGAAGATGGTGAGAAATGAGTGAGCGTTTCTAAAGGTGCTCCGCAATCGCTCCACGCACGCTCCGCACTCACCCCGCAATCGCTCCGATCATGAACGTTACGGGAGTTGTTAGCTCTTCTCGCGTTCCACTCTTGCTCCCTGGTCGATCATCTAAAGCTGCGTAAACATATTCGCGCTTCCAATCCGCACCGAGCCCGCTCCTCCCTCGTACCGCCCTCGTGCCGCCCTCGTACCACCATCGAACCACAGTCGCTCCGCCCACGCACCAATCATGAACGTTACGGAAGATGTTAGATCTTCTCGCGTTCCCCGGTCGAACCACTCTTGCTCGCCGGTCGATCATCAATCGCTCTGCTGGAGTGACGTTCGGTTGCGGAACAGAGCGAAAGTCTGTACGCACCTTTATAACAGTCAAAATATCGGTATGAATACATAGAGGATCACGCCTTCTCCTCTATCTTCTTCTTTTTTCTTCTTCTTCTTTTTTCTTCTTCTCCTTTTATCCTTCTTCTTAGTCATCTTCTCCTTATCCTCTCCCTTTTCCTTTATTCCTTTTTTCTTCCTCTTCTTTTTACCCTCCTCTTTCTCCTTTTTTTCTCATTCATCTTGATTATCCTCTCCTTGTCCTCTCCCTCCTCCTTCTTCTTTTTCTCCTTCCTTTTTTTCCTTCTTCTTTCCCCCTTCTTCTTGATCAACCTCTCCTTATCATCTCCCTTTTTCTTGCTTTCATTTTTCTTCTCCTTCTCTTTCTCCTCCATCTCTTTCTCCTTCTTTTTCTCATCCTTCTTGATTATCTTCTCCTTCTCCTTGTCCTCTCCCTCCTCCTTCTTCTTTTTCTCCTTCCTTTTTTTCCTTCTTCTTTCCCCCTTCTTCTTGATCAACCTCTCCTTATCATCTCCCTTTTTCTTGCTTTCCTTTTTCTTCCCCTTCTCTTTCTCCTTCTTTATGATTATCTTCTCCTTGTCCTCTCCATCCTCCTTCTTCTTTTCCTCCTTCTTTTTCTTATTCTTTTCCCCTTCTTCTTGATCAACCTCTCCTTATCATCTCCCTTTTCTTGTTGTCCTTTTTCTTCCCCTTCTCTTTCTCCTTCTTTATGATTATCTTCTCCTTGTCCTCTCCCTCCTCCTTCTTCCTTTTCTCCTACCTCTTCTATCCTCCCCCTTCTCAACCACAACATTCCACATTTCTACCCCTCTACTCATCAATTGCGACACCCCTACTTTGCAACTTCTCCCTAAAATACTACAGATAGCGAATGATTAATTCGGGTCCTCCACTTGTTACCCTGTAATTCCTCCTGGTTCCACCACTGGTCCAATGGTTTCTTCCCCGTGTGGAGGGTTCCATCTAACTACATGGGGCACATTCTGCCGTCGGCCGATCGTCTGTGTGAAGACTCCCATATGAATACATGTTGCACATTCTGCTGGTTTCGTTCAATCCCAAAACGCACCGTGCTTCATTGCTCGCGGCATATTGTGACGAGCTATAATTTATAGTAGTTTGTTAACGAGGATATTATTATCGTGGCTTGAATTGTGGGATGTCTTGTTTTGTGACCATATTGTTGTTATTATTGTCCTATCATGATTGAGGCAGTCAGTTAGATATCTATAAACTTACTATTCAGAGTAATATCATGCATATCGCACCATTTCATACTATATTTTCTCTATGTGTACCAATCCGACTGAAGTCCCAGGACTGAGAACCATTTATGAACCATCTTGAATCTACGATTAAATGAAAGCATTCTTTTTTGTTTAATTGTTTTACAATCTTTATCATATTAAAGCTGCAAATCACAAGAAAATCAGCCACATTCCAACCCTAAAGTGAAAGACTTCGATATCCTCTACCTCGAGCAAAGCTTTGAATGGTTATTATTAACTTCCAACCTCAAACGAGGAAGCTGAGATATTCTCAGCTATATACCAATACGGCTGATTGTCTCGGAAAACACACCTCAAAATCAGTTATAGAACACACTGGAGGCTATGGGAATCCTACATGTAAACAAGGAAGAATAAAATTCAATATCAACTTAATTCATTTCTCAGTATCTCAATAACAATATATTCAATACAATATAGTTTTAATGTAGAACCACTCTGCATCTCAAAATCCAGATTTAATAATTCAATCCAATAATTGTAATTATAACCTTTTATGATATTTTTAAACTTATCAAATTTCTTCTTCCTTCATTCAAAGTTTAGGCTCTTGCCTGTTCCGACTCACGACAGTATAATTGTATATCTATCTATTACAGTACGGTAATCTAAAATTGGAATAATCATTAAATCAGTTACGGTATTCATCTTTTATATTCTATAGCCATCTTTTCCTAGGTCTACCTATATCTCTTTTTCCTATAGGGTGGTAGTTAAGAATTTTCAAGGGAATCCTTTCTGTTGGCATTCTGTTGACATGCTCCCTCCACTGGTTCCGATATGATATAACTTTTTCATTCATGTTAAAGGCACCCAGCCCTTGCCTTATATCCTCATTTCTACATATTGATTGGAATTTACCTATTTTTCTTTCAATATCCAATTCTTCTTTGAAACTGATATCACAACCTTACCAAACTTTAGAAGTAAATTTGGATATCGCAATTGCTTTATCTCGCTAAGCAGAGAATATTTCAGCTCCCTTGTTTGGGGTTAGAAGTTAATAATAACAATTTAAGGGTTTACTTGAGGTAAAGGATATCCAAGTCTTTCACTTCGGGGTTGGAATTCATGTTTACCATCTTGGTATCCATTCAAGACTGTAGTCAAGTTGTGTCTAACAGTTTTAATCAAGTATACTGAAAGTAGAGTTGATTATGAAGTTAAATTACAAATTGTAATGAATATCAATGTGTAGTGAGGGATATAAACGAATGAGACATAGAATCTGGATATTTGAATCATAACAATAGTACTGTCATAGCCACCTCTAATACAAGGCCCTGGCCTTCGATATTGCAACGTCGCAGTGTAGGCCTAGAATCTAATACATGTTTGGTGGAAAAGAACAGCTGTTTTTTTCAAATCTCTTGACCAATCATGTTATAGATTCCAGGCCTACGCTGCGACGTTGCAATATCGTAGGCCAGGGCCCCAGGGCCTTGTATTAGAGATGGCTATGGTAATGTTCATTCACTTATGAGATAGTTTCAACCAGCAAAATGATGATATTGATACTCTCAAAGAATGAAGATCTGTATAATTGAGTTTCTATACTGAAACACAGTTCCTGAATGACACTTGAATTTAAATAGTCCGACTTCCAGCAAAGTGAAACAGCTAATCCAAAAAAGACAATAATTATCTGAGGACTCTAAAAATACGTCACTCGTCTTATGAGATTGAATCCTTGTACTGATAAATTGCAAAGCAAATGATCCAGGAAATGAAAGACTTCTACCACCGCCTCCTTCTCCTCCTCCTCATCATCATCCTCCTCCTTATTCTCCTCCTACTCCTCTTCTTCCTCCTCCTCATCCCACACCAACCATCTTATCAACTTCCTCCTTCCTTCCTCCACCCCTAGCAATCCAAAACGGAAGCCGCGATTATAAAAATAGATTACCAGCCCTTGAGGGCGCGAATTTATAATTTGCGTACTATATAGCTTTACACGCGCCTTAAGGGACTTTGAAGGGTGGCCTTACCATCACCCTATCATCCTGCCTTATCAACAGACATCCCTCAAGAGTATGTAGGCACCAGCCCTTACACATAATAATATATCTCTTACCCTTCGAAGAATGGTATAGAGGATCTACTTTCAGTTTACAGTCACTGGTGGATTAGTACACACTCGCGGAGGCGAAGGAGAAGATGAAGAAGAAGAAGAAGAAGAAGAAGAAGAAGAAGAAGAAGAAGAAGAAGAAAAGAGGAGAAGAAGAAGAAGAAAAAGAAGAAGAAGAAGAAGAAGAAGGAGAAAAAGAAGGAGAAGGAGAAGAAGAAGAAGGAGGAGAAGAAGAAGAAGGAGAAGAAGAAGAAGAAGAAGAAGAAGAATGAGAATGAGAATGAGAATGAGAATGAGAATGGGAATGAGAATGAGAATGAGGATGAGAATGAGAATGAGGATGAGAAGAAAAAGAAGAAGAAGAAAAAGAAGAAGAAGAAAAAGAAGAAGAAGAAGAGGAGGAGGAGCAATCATCACCATACTCATCATCCCTAATTCTCACAACCATTCTGACAACATAGTAAAATGCTGAAACCTCATTAGATGGCAGTATTTCATGAAGGAAGGGTAGACCCTCTAATTCACAGTAGTTGTTGTCTTTGCTTGTATGCTGCAAGACACCATCAAATCATCCCCTTGTCATATATGGAAGGGTGACTTCTAATTGTTTATGTCACTGTTTTAGCATACATGAGTTTCGAAGATATCGGGGATGTAATGTGAGTGAAGAAGGGTTATCGAATTTTGAGTTGATCTAAATGTGGGAGGTTCTTGAATTCCCTTTGTAATATATGGTGAGATTCACTTATACTGTCATATTATTCATAAATTACATCGATGCTTCCCATTTAACTGTTCCTGATAGTTCAAAGTAAATCTCACCTTGATGACGTCACTCAATAACTTTATGAATAAGTATGTTATATGTGCTACTGATATTGTAAATAATTCTTTAATCAATGATCATGGATGAGCTATACAATTAATAATAAGGTGAATGAATAGTTAGAATGAATGAAGTTGTATTACAATTATTATTATTAAATGAAAATCCCAATTGAATGCTGTAAATCACCCCGAAGATCTGCCACTGCAAATATTGACAACAGGGTAAACAGCTAGATGGAAATTCGATGAGCGCTACTATACATAAACTAGCAGTTCTGTGAACAGTAGACCTCACGCAGTATTCTCATCCACAAGTACCTGATTGAAACTATAGACCTTTGGAAATACAGCAATAGACTGGCTTCTCTACACACCTGTGTAATCACTTGTCAGCTGATTTATGATGAATAATTAACTCTATAGTTCGATTTTCACTCTAATATTGGCGTATGAAGGAGGCTCCTTTTTCCTTCTATATTATCCTTGAAATGTAAAATTTCCAAAAACCTTGTATATACGTCGACGCGCAATTAAAAAAGGAACATACCTGTCAAATTTCATGGAAATCTATCACCGCGTTTCGCCGTAAATGCGCAAAATATAAACATTATTTACAATTAACCATTAAGAGAAATGCCAAACCGTCGACTTGAATCTTGGACCTCACTTCGCTCGGTCAATTATTTGTCATTCTTGGGCTGGCAAATAATTTTTGTATTGTAGCGCTTATCGAATTCTCATCCAGAACCAAATTTCCAAAAACCTTGTATATAGGTCGACGCACAATTAAAAAAGGAACATACCTGTCAAATTTCATGAAAATCTATCACCGCGTTTCGCCGTAAATGCGCAACATATATAAACATTTAGACATTAAGAGAAATGCCAAACCGTCGACTTGAACCTTAAACCTCACTTCGCTCGGTCAATTATTTGTCATTCTTGGGCTGGCAAATAATTTTTGTATTGTAGCGCTTATCGAATTCTCATCCAGCTGTTCACTCTGTGGCAGCTGGCTGCTGTTTGCAGCGGCAGGAATCTTCAGGGTAATTTAGTGCATTTATTTGGGATTTTCGTTTAATGATAACATTTATTAGCATTTGAACAAATGCATTTTCCAATTTATTTCCATCTTTATATTACAATTTTTCTATATGAGGTCATTTCTTTGTTATAAATTGTATACTGATTGCAGTAAATGTTTCACTCCTGATGTCATATTTTGTTGAAAACTTTTCAATGTTCTACAAATCTTACAATAGTTATTTATCCAGTGATAGAATGGATTATATTTAGATGTAGTGATTCAGATAGTGATAAACAGTAAACAGATCTTGGTTAGAGGCAAAATATATGGAGAAGTCAGTGAAGATTGAAACAAAAGTTGAAGATCAATGATGAAGGATGATGGGCTTCAGCAACCAAAGCTATGACAGATGTATACTCCAAGGACTAAGGAAACAATCATGCATACCTTAGAATTTCCAACCTCTATGTCTAGCATCTGTTTCCATCATCATGATTTCAGCAACCAAAAATCACGATAGATTCACACTCCAAGAAGTAAGAAAACAATCTTTGAATCTTATAACTGAAAGAAATTACCTATAATAGCAGTGTTTGATTAGCAATGCTACTGCTATCCTTGTCTATCATTCAACAAAGCAGATAGCGCTATCTCTTCCTCGCTTTGCTCTCTTGCCAGATCGTCTTTTTAGAATGTAGAATTAATAATAATTCGTTCAATAATAATTATTCATCAATTAGCATTCGAAGAAATGCAACTTCCAATTCATTTACATCTGTGTAATGTAGAATTAATAATTAATCAACAAAATATTCCATCCTTATTATGTAAATTCATTATGAAATTATTGAGAAATGTAAGTTATCGCTTAATGAAATACAATTGATCATCTCAAACGAGAATGAACAGTTAATTACATCAATAAACCTGTGTCAGCTACCAAGTATAGAAGACATTGACAAGAGGTTCGGCAACGTTTTTCTCCTATCTTTCTCCACTGCCATTATAACGTGGACCACACTATAGCAACTATTTTCTTTCTTCACGTTTCCAGTAACCAAAGATCATCATAGTAACCAAAGATCACTCCCATGTCCCACCTTTGAATCTTCCACCTCTATCTTCCATCATTGTAGAATCCACTTCAAACTCGCAACTTCAAATACCGTTCCGCATTTGACTGACACACAAGAAGTCATTATTCCTGATCGCACATTCAAATCGAAGCGATTCGAAAGAACTTTCAAACAGTTTCCAACTTGAAAACATTTGCCGGCGACATTGAAATCACACAAACTTTGCTGGAAGTCGTTTTGCTTCAATCTTGTACAGAGATTTCCCTCAGTAAAATTCACTTTAAAGTTTCAGTATTGGTTAAAATGGGAGCCATAATATTATCTGAGTAGGGAATACTGACAGTTTTCACTATAGCTGCAATTGACGTAAGCCAAATGCTCAATCTTATTCTTAGCCCTTAGTTTATTGCACACATAGGGTTCCAGTTAAACGGGGTTCCAGTTGAACGGGGTTTGAGTTAAACGGGGTTTCCATAGTTGAGAATGGGGAGAGTTGTTTCAATCCTGGAAAGATTGAATCAAACCGAACAAGATGATCATTGCTGAGTGTAGTTCTTGAATCTGAAAACTTTGAGTTAAACTGCGATGATGGGAGTTCAGTTAAACGGGGTTTCCATAGTTGAGAATGGAGATAGTTGTTTCAATCCTGGAAAGATTGAATCAACCAGGAGGAGATCATTGCTGAGTGTAGTTTTGGAATCTGAAAACATCGAGTTAAACTGTGATTAGGGAATCGTAGTTTCAGGGTTGTCTTTTTGTATTCCTATTTATGGTAGCCTAAAGTGTATCGATTCAAAGATAAACATAGAAATTATCATCATTATGTCATGAGATGGTACAGTTCATTCAAGTATTCCAAAATTATTTAAATGAACTGATCCAATGCAAAACAAGAAATAACCATGTTTGAGGAGGATACTTTGAGCATCAGCAAGTTGAACCTTTCCATAATAGGAGTATATTATGGAAATATAACTCGTATCTACAATACGAGTTATTGTAGACTGCATGACTGAATGTATCATCACACCAAATGATTAATGTCATGATTTGTTTATGAGTTGAATATTGAAGGGTTGAGAGTATATTATCATATCTATAATATGCTACCATCTTGGTTTGATACTAGCGGATTATTATAGTAGTCTATTTGAGGAAATGATGATCGTAAATATTTGATTAAACGAATCTGTAACGAAATAGTCACACACACTCAACTTATCAAAAATAATGTGAACTATTCTTTGTTAATATACCATTATCAATCTTCAGTTATCAAGAATCGAGCAACAGAATATTATTATTCCAGTGTGAACGAAGTCTCACGATTGGTGGTTGGTTAAAGTTCAAGGCTGAGCTCTGTCATTGGCCGAGACAAGACACGCCCACAGTAGGTGAAGCTTTCAATTCACAGGCATTAGACACCAACCAGGCAAAAACAGATAATATTGAAACACTTTGTATCTTCTTTGTAGATAATAATTGTGATTCTCATTATTTTTCTTTAACAATATCATACCAGAGTACTAATGATATTTTATTGTGAGTTAATTTATCCAAACAAATTCAATACTCTAGAAATTAAACTAAGAAAATACTCTGGTTAATATTCATGATTGTTCAAAAATCAAGCTTGAATCTTTGTGCAACAATCAATGATAAATTGGCACGGCTTTGGATCAGAATATGTTTCACTAGTAGTTCAAGTATTTCTCTATTGCTACTTCAATGTTTATTCACAAGGAATAATTTCAAGTACCCTTGATTATATCAATTCTGACGCTTTATTATGGGATGAATGCCCTAAACTAGTTATGTATGGAATAAAATAATAAAATTAAGTGTAGTACTAATGAGTCTTTGTTTCTCAAATTATTTCGATTAGGATTAATGTGCCACGCATTTTCAGATTAGGTTACGTTCCACACAACCTTGAGACAAAAGAACCTCAATATACATTTATTTATTCATTTATACATTTATACATTGGTTACAATATAATTCTCAACCATGAATGATAGGTAAAGGAACAACAGGCTTGAAGCCCATAACTGTTCCTTCCCCAAATTTAGATAAAAATTGTCCAAAAATAGGTTATGTTCACACTTTACGGTTTTTGTCCAATTTTGAGTCCAAAATATCATTATAAACAAGAAATTTAGGATTTAGGAGAGTTGAAAACCAAATTAAATATGAATACTTTACTAATTCATCACTAATAACTGAAAAATATTGTATTAATAATTGAAAATTTTGAAACGTGGAAAGAAACTAAAACAATAACAGCTGTCTAACCGTATAAATGATATAATTAGTTGTAAATTACTAGTAACTCTTTGTTCCACAAATTATCTCGATTAGGATGAATACATGTGTCACACACATACTCTTTGGATCAGGTTAGGTTCCACACAACCTTGAGACAGAGAGTACCTCAATACAAATATAACAGTGATGGTTTCTTGATCCATTCCGAGCTGCTTTGTATTAACACACTTTTCTATGTTTTTAAACACGACATGCAGTCAATTATTTAAGTAAATATTTAAAAACTTTCACTTACTGACTGAAGTACTTTCGATCGTCTAGCAATCATTTTCAACAGTCACTTACTTTCAATTACTGTTTAAAATGATCGCTAGACTAGAAAGTACTTCAGTCAGTAAGTAAAAGTTCTTAATTATTTACTCAATATTTGACAGCATGTCGTGTTGGAATAAATAGGAAAGTGTGTTAGAACAAATATAACCTTATAAATTACTAGTAGTTCTGTGAACAGTAGACCTCACGGAGTATTCTCATCCACAAGTACCTGATTGAAACTATAGACATTATGGAAATACAGTAATAGACTGACTTCTCCACACATCTGTGTGATCACTTGTCAGCTGATTTATGATGAATAATTCTATAGT
This sequence comes from Nilaparvata lugens, assembly GCF_014356525.2. Classification (NCBI taxonomy): domain Eukaryota; kingdom Metazoa; phylum Arthropoda; class Insecta; order Hemiptera; family Delphacidae; genus Nilaparvata; species Nilaparvata lugens. The sequence continues at coordinate 14,202,302 of NC_052515.1, forward strand.
CTGATTTTTACTCCCATATTGGCGTATGGAGGAGGCTCCTTTTCCCTTTAATATTATCCTTGAAATGCAAAATTTCCAAAAAACCCTGTATATATGTCAATCAAAAAAGGAACATACCTGTCAAATTTCATATAAAACATATTAGCATTTAAACATTAAGACAAATGCCAAACCGTCGACTTGAATCTTAGACCTCACTTCGCTCGGTCAATTAGACTACTGCAAATTATAGATCAATTTGTAATTTGTTTTATGTGTGGAGGGTCGGTTGGTAAGAGGTAACTAATTGTAATAAACCGTGTATATACGTCGACGCGTAATTTAAAAAGGAACATACCTGTCAAATTTCATGAAAATCTATCACCGCGTTTCGCCGTAAATGCACAACATATAAACCTATAAACATTTAAACATTAAGAGAAATGCCAAACCGTCGACTTTAATCATAGACCTAACTTCGCTCGGTCAATAAATGATATGATTAGTTATACTAGTAACTCTATGTTCCACGAATTATTCCGATTAGGATAAATATGTGTCACACTCATACTCTTTGCATCAGGTTATGTGCCTCAACATTACCTTAAGACAAAGAGTACCTCAATACAAATATAAACTCAAGATTCATTAATCTATTCATTCAACAGACACTGAAACACATAATCATGAAATGATTGGACCTCAATATGGGGATAAAAGGACCTTAATACAAAGACTACCTTGAGACAAACAGTACCTCAATACAAATACAACCTTAAGATAAAGAGAACCTGAAGACAAAGAGAAATATGAGTGGCAAGATAAATAGATCGGTTGCCAACAAAGATAAGCCGGTAATTCGGTTTGAGGTTTTGGCAGCAAAAATAAACTATAAATCAGCGTCTGAAGAGTCAGTCGACAAAGAAAACAGGCCGGCCACACATCTCATCCAATTTATAAATTACTGCTACTGAGAGATTCATTTTAAACTGACAGCCTTCCCTATAGGAATAACATAAATACTTCCAATTTAACCTATTCTGACAGTTTGAAATTATAGTGGGATTCACTGCAAACAGTCAGTATTTCTTATGAAAAACATCAATACTTCTCATTTAACCTAAGCTGACTGTTTGAACCTATAGTGATATCCACTCCATTCAGTATTTCTTATGATAATAGCAAGAATACTTGTTATGTAACCTATGCTGACAAATTAGTATGAAACTTGCCTAAGATACCAGTACAAATACGATACTGATGCCTGTAAGCAATCCCCTATGGATAACAACGATGCTGTCCATCCTATCAATGCTGACAGATTGAAGTGAATCTCATTTGTCTAAGAGGAAGAAAACCTAAAATTTGGTCTAGGGAAGAAATTGGTCTGAATTTTGCCGCAATAGTGGTTGGGGGTTTATTTATCCGGCTGGTAAATAAATAGATGAAGTTTGTGAAGAGGAGGTAGAGAAGGAGTAAGAAAGAGGATGTGAGACGAAGAGGAGAAGGTTGGTGATGATGGAGAAGAGGTTGAGGAGGGTTAGAAGTGAATTTCAAAAGATAAAAGTCTATTTTTGGGGAAGAGCAGGATCAGAAATTGGTATACTACGGATATTGGAGAGATGGTATTGGAAAAGATGATGTTAAGAAATGAAATTGTTTTGGATACGTAGGTTATAATATTGTCGGAGGTGTAGCGAAAATTAAGTTGAATAGTTATTTGTGCAACTAGTGCGCAAAGTACCAGTTTGCTGCATCGAAAGAAACGTTTACGCACGAGCCGTACGCGAGGGTGGAATGGTTTCTTGAGTGCAGCAGAGGAACTTTGCTTACGTATTTCACATTAAATTACCATTGAATATGAACCATTGAATATGAAAAATACAGTTACCATTGAATATGAAAAATGGTTGATTATGGCTGAAATCCATCAAATGTTTGTCTGTATAATTTTGTTGTTAATGACAACTTCGATTTATTTCAAACTTGATAATCCAATTGAAAATTAAGAATCGATAATTTATTCAAATTAAAAATTGAATTGATTTGGAAATTTGAATAATTTTGAGTAAATCTTAATTTCTGAATATTTTTCCAACTGATCAATTTATGAATGAAATAGTATATTTCGCACCTAGAGCAGAAAATGAGATTTTTCCAGCTCGAAATCGGTTTTCAAGTCCGAGGCCGTAGGCCAAGGACTAGAAAAGATTGAGAGCTGGAAAAACATTTTTGCCCGTGGTGCGAACGATATTTTTCACCACACTACAGGTATTGCTGACAAAATAAATGAAGAATACAAAATAAAGAATACTTGTTACGCTATCGTACCTATCTCTTGATTTTAGTGGTAGAAAATTTGCAGTCAGGATTTCAGATTCTTTTAAAATTTCACTTGGAATACCACAGTCATCTTCAAGCATTTTTGAAAATTCGGAATGCACTAATCAACAATAAATAATTGAATAGAACTGGTTGCGAAGCGAATTAGTTTGATTCGAAACTGGAACTGAAATCATGGCTACTTCAGCTGATGATGAAAGTGGCCACTCGCCCGATCTAGCAGATGACTTATTAACTACTCCCATGAGCGGCTGGAAAGAGACAACTTTCTGGCCTAGCCCGGAAAAGAAACCCTTTTCTGACGTCGTCTGCAAACAAGGTCTTTCAGATCTACGTAGGGACTGGAAAACAGCTGCTTTCTGTGCAGTGTGGCGAAAAAAATATTATTTGAAATAAATAATAATTAATAATATTAAAATGTATAATTCAATGAGTTCTCATTCTCATTCATTTGAAAATCAGAAAAAATATAGATAGAACAAATTTGCATTCAAAATACACGCCAACAATGTCAACAGCTGATTGGGATGGCTGCAAGATAATACGCAAAGTATTAAGAGTATGCAAAGTAATCTGCAAAGTAGAGCGGAAAAGTTATTCTTCGCGTTCTGTAATCAGTGCAGGAATGGTCACTTTTCAAGGTAACTGTAGGAAATAGTTTTTTCCTACAGATACCCTGAAAAGTGACCATTTGTGCACTGTTTGCAGGCTGCAAAGAATCACTTTTCCGCACTAGTGCGCAAAGTGAGTACTTTGCGTACTCCAGATTTGCAGCATGACAACGCAAAATAGTTAGTAGGTTATATGGAGCACCAGTGCAGCAAAATCAAAATTAAGTTGGTAACAGTGACTGCTGTGGCTGCTATAGTGAGCAGAGGTGCAATGAAGCACAACGTGCTAATTATTAAGTAGATATTATAATCAAGGACAACGACAGCACAGTGCCACCACAGCACACACCACACAGCTGCCCCCCGCCATTCAAACACTACTACATTATTCAGGCAATTTTACCCATAATTACCCACTTTTCATATTCAATGGTAACTGTAGGAAAAATTTAATGTGAAATACGTGCACAAAGTTCGTTTGCTGCACTCAAGAAACCATTCCGCCCTCGCCTACGGCTCGGGCGTAAACGTTTCTTTCAATGCAGCAAACTGTCACTTTGCGCACTAGTTGCACAAATAACTAATTTGTGCAACTAGTGCGCAAAGTGACAGTATGCTGCATCGAAAGATTTTCGATGTTTTTGATTAAAGTTTTCCTACAGTTACCATTGAATATGAAAAGTGGTTGATTATGGCTGAAATCCATCAAATTTTTGTCTGTATAATTTTGCTGTTAATGACAACTTCAATTTATTTTAAACTTGATAATCCAATTGAAAATTAAGAATCGATAATTTATTCAAATTAAAAATCAAATTAATTGAATGAAAAAGACTAAGAAATTGTCAAAAAACACTGATTTATTGATCATTAGAAAGACCGGTTTCGGTTATTACACCATTGTCAATCTCTGATAAACTGGTCTTTTGTTTATCAGAGATTTACAATGGTGTAATAACCGAAACCGGTCTTTCTAATTATCAATAAATCAGTGGTTTTTTGACAATTTCTTAGTCTTTTTCATTCAATATGAAAATTATAATCGATAATTTATTCAAATTGAAAACTAAATTAATTCAATCAATTTGTGAATTTAAATAATTTTGAGTAAATCTTAATTTCTGAATATTTCTCTGATTAGTCTGATTTATGAATGGAAAAAACATCATTTGAAATAATAATTTATTAATAATATTAAAAATGAAAGTTCAATAAGTTCTCATTTTCATTCATTAGAAAATCAGAAAAAATATAGATAGAACAAATTCGCATTCAAAATACACGCCAACAATGTCAACAGCTGATTGAGATGGCTGCAAGATAAGCAAAGTATTAAGAGAGAAAGAAGAGAGAAGAGTTGACAATGTTGAACGCAAAGATAAAATTTAAGAAATTGAATAGGAAATTGATAGGGAGCAAAATACGGGAAACGAGAAAACTGAAAAGATTAATAGAGGGGAAGAAGATAAACGAAGCCAGACTGATCAATTTATGTGGTAGCTATTTTTCTTGGCCGTTGGAAAGATAGAGTAAGGTTGGCGTAAGATAGAGTGAGGTTGGTTGGGATAAAGAAGGATGGCTCTATCTCTAGTCTAGTCCAATGGTAGAACGTGACTCAGACTTGCCTAGGTTAGTTTAGGTCTGAGGAATGGGAGAAATAAGAAATTGCCTATAGAATGCAGGACACAATGTAGCACAGAATACAGTTCAGAATACAGCTCAGGATATAGCACGGAATACAGTACAAAGGATAAAGCATAGGATACAGTATAGAATACAGCACAAGATACAGTGCAGAATACAGTGGATACAGTAGGGCTGCAGTATAGAATGTATTTGACCAGTAAGCTAGATTGGCAGTGGAGTTTGCTGTAAATGGATTGATCCTCGAAACTTCCATTCAAGTCTGGTCAACTGAAATATTTGTAGATAGCGAGAAATCGGTCGACTATAAGGACGAAGAAGTGAAAAGGTAGTGAGAGAATGAGAGAGAGAGCGAGAGTGAGAGAGAGAGCGTGGAAGAGAGAATTGTGAGAGGAGAGGAGAAAAAGGGAGAGATTGAGGGCCTCTGAGAGAGATAGATGGAATGGCAGAAAAGGAAAAGGAATACAAAAAATAGAAGAGGGTGAGGTGAGAGGAGAGTAAAGAGAAAAGGGAAGAAGCGGGAATAAAGTGGGAGCCTTAGAGAGAGAGATAACATTTGAAAAGGAAAGACACGGATCGAGCTGGAAAAGTGAGAGATAGGAATTACATCAGATTTTAAGGATCTTTATCTATGTATGTTACAATATTTATTTATTCATGAAAAACATGTAAGCATACAGGATCTCTCCCAAAAATTGCTTCCATAAAAACACAATTACAATAGTTCATTATACATAGTAATATATACTGGTTTATACACTAATTTACATCAAATGAGAGTAAAACTAATCATTCAACGGATTTTACAAAGTATGAAAAATGATTTAATCAGAATAGAGATTGTTAGTAATTTGAATATCGATAATATAATATTGTAATGTAACTACATAAATCTTCAGTGTTTCATAAATAATTGTTTAGTGAAAAGAGAAGTGATGGAGGAGAGTAAAGATAATATGGAAGAAATAGGTAGTTAGAGTGAGAGCCTTAGAGAGATAGAATTTGAACAAATTAGATAGTCCACACTGAACAAATGTTCGACATACATGTTCGGCAAACATGTTTGTTGAGGAGCTCAGGGACAAACATTTTAAAAAGTTTGGACAATCATTTTTTGTCAACGAAAAATTACTGTTTTTCCAAACATTTTCAGAGTTGACAGCTGTAAAACATGAAACCTGTTCTTCCCACTTACAAATATTTTGTTTGGTGACGCGTCCACACTGGCAACGGGCAAACATTGTTTGCCATACATAATAAAATTTTCCTAATCTTTTCCAACAAACATGTTTGTCGAACATTTTTTCAGTGTGGACACAGCTTTATACATAGTTGGTGAAAATTATGGAACAGCTGAATATGTCATTCACAAGGTTAATTTATTTTCTTGCTAAGGGTGATGTCCATATGAGCTCTAGGCTTGTGCATGGGTAATTTTACAGTAAGTTTCATTGAGGATGTTATCTAGATGAAAAATAGTATCTTACGTAACAAGGACGGGAAGGGGCCTTTTGCAGCCGAGAATGATGTTTCTAGTCGAGGCTTCAGCTGAGACTAGAATTTCATTCGAGCACTGCAAAAGACATTCACGTCCAAGTAACGTACACTATTTTTTGTCATAATCTGAAGAAGAATAATTGTGGAATAGAAAACATTACCCGCTTGTGCTGAAGTTACTACATGCATTCTAAAAACATAACCTAGTTTACAAATTCCGTTGACAAAACTTCCACCTGGAGCGCTGAAAGTGTTTTTTGTAGCAGTTTCGCTTTTCTTATTTCAAAACTAGGAAACACACGCGACTGTAAAGAAAACATATCGTTTCATTACAGTGGAGTATGCTGTAATGAAAATCATATGTTTATTAATTGTTCTGCAAACAGTTACGGTCTTGATTTTTTATTAATTGTTCTGCAAACAGTTACGGCCTTGATTTCATGCATGGAAAACAGCTGAGATTGAATGTCTATGACAAAAATACTTTTCTGTAACTTCAACCCAAAACTTTATCATCCCAAGTCAGTTTGATATCCTTCAAGGAAGTTACACAATCAACATGACCATCATAATTTTCAAGGGAGCTTGCACAATCAACATAATCAATAATGATTACATAGCTCATTAGTGACTTCAAGTAATTAACGCAATGTCAGCAAATTGTCAAGAGGTGGTTGACACTGATGTCAGCTGTCCTTACAGCTGACGGATCCCTCCGAATTTAACGGGCGTTACGTGATAATTATTATAATCGAGGGTCACCAATTGACGATTGTCAAACGGCCGCTCAAGCACAATTGATTGACGCTAATGATCGTCAATTATCTCAGTGCTATTGACAGGATTGTTAATCGGCTGTTAAACAGATAGGAGTCTAGGATAGCTATCACGTGGATATGATAGTGAGTGAGCTATAGTAGTTCAAACCTGCCCAAAATTTGTATTAATCCATTCAGAATTCAATTGATAATAATTGATTTTGGAGTTGCGTGGTAGAGAGGACTTCATTGATCATTGATGAAAATCGTTGAAAATTATAAGAAAACTCATTAGATATCAGGTACCCCAAGCTTTTCTCATTACATGACTTTTGCTGTATTATTTTTTCATGTATTAATTCCGCAACTTATAAACATTCTACCAGATTTTATCAGTTGACTCAGTCTATCTTGTGTTCATCTATATGAATAGCTTAATTGAATTTATTAGGTTTGTGAAACGTTTGTGAAATTTTTATTGTTTCTTGTAGTGGACATGAGATCTATTAATTATTCTTCAAATTAGTCTGTCAGACATTACCGTTTGTTCAACTGTTTGCTCGATGGACAAAAAGTTTTTCAAAGAACTTTAATGTCAATATATAGTCAAAGTATAGGTTACTGTAACCTTCAAAGATCAAGAAGGTCGATAAGACATGAAGTTGAGGCCTGGATGATAATATTAATAATAACTTTATCCTCGCACGACAAGAATTACCGAAAATATAAAAAATGAAATAATATGTTGGCAATAGAAGTAAAAGTAAAAATAAAACGTCCACATCGTACAGTACCTATTTCATTTAGTTTGTATAACAAACTGTAATTTAAATTGGTTCATGAAAACTGTGATGAATTGTAAATGAATAGATTTATTTTAGCCAATAAGATGCCATCAATCGATTCCCATGATGGATTTAGTTCAATAACTGTGAATTTTCTTGTATAGTTCAAAATTGGATATAGTATCCATGAGACTCAAAAAGATTAAAATCTGTTGATCTTATGATATCAATATAACTTTTAATTTTAAAAGCACTCAAAACACCTATTTATCCATCTCCTTTTATTATCATTTTCCAACACAATTATACATAAGATAATTATGAAATAGCAAAAACTATTATATTTATAATGCAGATCAAATTGAAAGGAGCTGGAGATCTTGGAAGAGAGAGATAATTGGATGAGACAAAGAGTCTAATAATGTGTCAAGAGTAAGGTCCACATTATAATGGCAGTGTTTGATTTGCAATAACTGTATTGCTATCCTTGTCTATCATTCAACAAAGCGGATAGCGCTATCTCTTTCTCGCTTTGCTCTGTTGCCAGATCGTCTTTTAACGATGTACAATTAATAATTGATTGAAAAAAAATAATTTTAATCATGAAATTAATGGAAAATATAATTTTTTGCTTGATGAAATATAATTAATTATTTTAAACGAGAATGAACTGTTAATATTACATCAATAAACCTGTATCTGCTACCGTCTATAGAAGGCATTGACAAAACAGAGGTTCGGCAACGTATTTCTCTCATCTTTCTCCACTGTCATTATAACGTGAACCTCACTATAGATCCATATACAGAGGAGAAAATAGATCAGAAAAATCATGTAGAATTGCAAGAACTAGGATAGATGAGGAGATGACGAATTCACAGGATTTGAAAAGGGATTGAAAGATAGTCAGACTGGTTTTCTGTAGAGCAGGTTGAAAAGGAATCGAAAGCTAGGATAAAATGATGAGAAGTAATGTTAGTTTCCGGTAGAGCGCACCTTTTGTCTTATTGGCTGTGAGCCTGTGTCTCCTACCCTCCTACCCCTTCAAGGCAACACAACCTCTTCTTTCTAGTTTCATTGTAAGACTTCTCCTCCACTCTGAGCTCTTGTTGACTTCTTCCGCTAGAATGCGCTGCAGTCTCATAAGACTGGAAGTCGTTGTGTCTGCTGCTTCACGCTTGCTACTTCCAACTGTCAGCGTCCGCTAAATGGACAGCATTAATCTTAAATACTAGAATTGCTGACAAATTTAAACTGAATCCAACTAAGACGTTCTGTCTGTTGCTAGATGATCCTTGTCAGTATTAGTTAAATGGGGAGGATTGATGTTATTTTATGAGAGACGCTGACAGTTTGACGTGGATCTCAGTGCATATAGCTTGGTGGTGCACTTTTCGATTTAGAAGAGAAAGATCTCTGTACCTTGCAACAAGCTTCGTGATGAAAACCTGCTCTAGTTAGATTCTCTTAAAACTGTCAGGATTTCTAGTGTATGAGATCTATGCTTCTCATTGAGCTAATGCTGTCAGTTTGAATGAGATATCACAGTGGAAGAGTGATGTGACGTTTCATGAAGATTGTGTAAGAAGAGGAGAATAGAGAAGAAAAGGAGAGAAAAATGGAGAAGATGGAGGATGAAGGAGGAAGGAAGATAAAGAAGGTGATTAATTGAATGATTGATTGATTGATTGAGTACTTTATTTATGTAGATTACAATATATACTGGCTTATACACTTATATACAATAGCTTACAATACAGCAAAATTATAGATGAATTTGCATAATATAGACTAAGAAAATAATTATTGAACTGTATATGATATGAAAAAGATGTGAAGGAGATGAAGAGGAGGAAAAATGATGGGGAAGGAAAGAACACATGATAGGAGTAGGAGAGAAATTTTTGTAAGAGAGGGAAATAAGGAGAAGGGGAGAATCAGTGGAAGGAGAAGAAAGATGTTGAAGAATGCATAAGAAGAAGAAGGTAATTTAATCCTTGTTACTATGAAACGACGATTGGATGAAGGAGTAGGAGGCAGAGAAGAGGATATAGAGAGGATTCGATAGAGAGGGGAAAATCCGGAGGTAGAAGACGTGTAGAGAGTGAAATGGAATATGATGAGAGCAATGGAACAAAAGGATGAGGGAAAATGTAGAGAACCAATGAAAACTTGAAGAAGCATGATGAAGAAGAGAGAAGATTAGTAGAATGGTGGAGAGGGAGAGAAGGAGCAGTAGGGAACAAAATTAGAACGGTGTGAAGAAGAATGAAATATAGAGAAGGGAGAAGAGAAGAAGAAGAAGAAGTGAACAAGAAAGCAGAGAAAGGAACAGAAGAATAAATAGGAATCAGCTGAAGAAGCTATCAAATGAGATAGATAGTGTAAGAAGAGTGATAGCAGAATAGAATAAAGTGGAGGAAGAAATATAAGAAAATAGAAAATACGAATAAGGAGAAGCAGATCTTCGTTTTTGTTATTCTTTATTCTTACAATAAGTACATCATAAAGAAAGAACACCAGGATAGAAGACGAACAGGAAAGACCAACAGAAACATCAATTGAAAAAAGATTCCTTGAATTTAGAAAGCTGCAATATAATACAATTGGAATAATCAATATGAGAGTATAGCCTATTCAATTAATTGTATTCACGAATCAAATTGGTGCATAAAAAGAATTTTTGTCTTAGTCATTCAATCTCAGCTGTTTTCCATGCATGAAATCAAGCCGGTAAACAACTGTTTGCAGAACAAATAAACATATGATTCTCATTACAGCATACTCTACTGTAATGAAACCATATGATTTCTTTAGTCGAGTGTGTTCCCTAGTTCCGAAATAGAAACAACAAAACTGCTGCAAAAAAAAAAACACCTTTAGCGGTCCAGGTGGAAAATTTGTCAACTTCCACAGAATTCCTGGTTCGGAATTTTCAAACTAGGTTATCTTTATAGAATGCATGTAGTAACAGCGCAAGCTGGTAATGTTTTCTATTTCTTAATTACTAGTAGTTCTGTGAACAGTAGACCTCACGCAGTATTCTTATCCACAAGTACCTGATTGAAACTATAGACCTTATGGGAATAGAGCAATAGACTGGCTTCTCCACACATCCGTGTAATGACTTGTCAGCTGATTTATAATGGATAATTCTGTAGTCTGATTTTTACTCCAATATTGGCGTATGAAGGAGGCTCCTTTTTCCTTTTATATTATCCTTGAAATGCAAAATTTCCAAAAACCTTGTATACACGTCGACGCGCAATTAAAAAGGAACATACCTGTCAAATTTTATGAGAATCTATTATCGCGTTTCGCTGTAAGTGCGCAACATATAAACATTTAAACATTCAAACATCTAAACATTAAAAGAAATGCCAAACCGTCGACTTGAATCTTAGACCTCACTTCGCTCGGTCAATTATTCTTGAGACTAATATGACAAAAAATAGTGTGCGTTACTTGGACGTGAATTTCTTTTACGGGGCTCGAATGAAATTCTAGTCTCGGCTAACGCCTCGATTAAAAACATCATTCTCGCCTGCAAAAGGTCCCTTCCCGTCCTTATGACGTGAGATACTATAAAAGAATTATAACAAAAACCTCTTATTTATCTAGTTATTAGAGAACACAATATTTCCATTTTAAAATTTTAGAATTATTACTAAAATTATTCGAAACAAAAATTGTCTTGTACTCTGTGGTTTCAATTTCAGAAAGTTTCAGTCATTTTAATCTTGATACAGTATCAGTTTCACATCAAATCTACGCTGCACATTATTTATTCAGTCGCCTAGCTATTTCAATTCAAGAAAGCCTCGCATCGAGAAAGCGAGTTTAGATTTCAATAGCAATGTAATCACGTTTTTACCAAAGAGAGTCGGATATTGAAGGCAAGAGTATATCTGAGCACACACATACGGTTTAGAGGTCTTAACGTATATGGTTAGCCGGGGGCTAACAGTTACACAGGGAAAGCCCCTGAGGAAATACATGTTCGCTTCAGAAAAGCCAGTTTTCATTCGCATTTTCCATCGTCGGCGATGTATCAAACGATTTTCTTATTGAAAACATTTTTTATCCGCCCTTTACACTGCGAACGTACGGGTTACCAACGGTCTTCTATTTTGTTTCGTAGTGAGTTTCTACTTGTGGTTTCTCTTATCAATTCTTTTTTGTTCTTAGTTCTTCATCTACGTACTTTCATTTTTCAATCATATTTGGACAGGTATTATTTTGTGACATCTCCTTCTTCCTCTATTCCTCGCCTACAATTCTGTACTTGTATTCCTTTTCATGAGGAAATAAAGGCAGTTTATTAATTTAACCTAGCCTATTCATATCTCTTCAGAAATCTTCTTCTTCTCTCCATTTTTCCACCCTGCATCTCTTTCTACTCTTTTTATTCAAATCCTTATCATATTCCCTCATCTTCTACACCTTAAACTCGTTTTATCTCTCATCTTCTTTCTATCTCCCTTAAGTCTGCAGCATAGCAGATCAGCTAATTTTATTGTTCCCTACTCTTATTTTACTCCCACTTACTTTCCCTCTATGACTGATTTAATTTTTTTCGCCACACTGCACAGAAAGCAGCTGTTTTCCAGTCCCTTCGTAGATCTGAAAGACATTTTTGCAGACGACTCTCTTCTGACGTCAGAACAGGTTTCTTTCCGGCCTAGGCTGGAAAGAGTACCCTTTCCAGCCGCTAACATGGAACTAAGAAAGGTGATCAAAAACAGCTGATCAAATAACTTTTCATTATTTGTGTTCATTATTCAATAATTGAAACATTTATAATAATATCATCTTATTGTCATTTGAAAGAATAATAAAGTATAAGCTCAACCTCCCACATAATTGGACATAATCTTTCAGGTTATTTAGACAAATCAGATACTTGGACAATTTCCTGATATACAGATTACCTCAGATTTGCTAGAGCTATCACCTTCCACTTCTGCTTCTGCTTTCGGAAGTGCTTAGTAAACAACTATTCTCATATATATATATATTGTTTATTTTTGTGTGTGGCGGAAAATAGCGTTCGCACCACGGGCAAAAATGTTTTTCCGGCTCTCAATCTTTTCTAGTCCTCGGCCTACGACTTCGGACTTGAAAACTGATTTCGAGCCGGAAAAATCTCATTTTCTGCTCTAGGTGCGAAATATACTATTTCGGTCGTGGTTGGTAACATTTCCAGTTCTCTCTCCTTCTTCTACACACTTTTTCATTTGTTTTGATTGCCTCATGAACTATATTCAATTTTTTTCATCTGATCTTTTTTCTCATTTTCCACTTACCAATCTCAATATTTCTTCTCTTTTGTCTCGTATCCATTACTTAATCTTCCGGTATCTTCACATTCCTATCTGGCCACTCATTTTCTATTCTACTCATATATTTCCCTCTCATTTCATTTCTCTCCTCGCATGTTTCATCTTCTGTATATTGCGATGTTTCTTCTCTTGTTTTTTTGCAAATTCTGACCTCCTCTCCAGCTCCTTCTTTTTTCAAATTGAAGTCTCCTTCATTTCTGATGCTATCTTCAATTCATTTTTTTCTGATCTTCATCTTCACCTTTATCCACCTGTCTTCAATGCTCTCTCCTTTTTTCGGTAGAGAGTTAGTGAGGGGGATATTTTGAATATTCTTTCCGAAGAATGGACATTGATATGTCCAAAGCTCCACCAATTTATGTAGATGCATAACAATATTATCTTTAGTTATTACAAATTGTTTTTTTCGTATAATATACAGTTCAATAATTATTATGTGAAGTCTATATTATGTAAATTCATCTATAATTTCGCTGTATTGTAAGCTATTTTATATAAGTGTATTGTCCAGTATATATTGTAATCTACATAAATGAAGTACTCAATCAATCAATCCATCACCACATGCCTTCAATTCCCTGCCTCTTATTTTATTTTTGACAAACATTCATTCTAATGTCATAATCATTGTATTTCCTTGTCAATTCATTGATAAAATTGTATTTTTCTTCAATCCATGTTTTTGGATATCTTTGCTATCTTCCTTTCTCACTTCTCTCCTTCCTTCCCTCCCTATTCTTCTTCTCCTTCCAGTGTTGTTCTTCAAAAAACTTTTCTCATGTTTTTCTCTTCCGCTCCCTTCCGCTCCTCAATCACATTAATTTATAAACTTTCCTTATTTATCTCCCACACCTCCTCTGCTCTTTTTCAAATTCGTTCCCAACATTTCTCCTCCTTCCACTTTTGTATCTCTCTCTCTTTTCCTCTGTCTCTTACATCACATCCCTTCCATTCTTCAATTTTCTTCTTTCTCTCCAATCGTTCTCTACTTATTCTCCTTCTCCTTCCACAGCTTCACCTTCTCTGTTCTTCTCAGTTCTTTCCTCCTTCAACGTTTTCCTAAAACTATTTTATCTCCCACTTTTGTACCACTCTTTCTCTCTCACCACACCCCTCGCCAACTTTCAACAACATTTCGGAATTTATTCAGTTCTTATCCAGTGCCTCCTCGTTCTTTCTTTGGCGCTGAACTGACTTCATTCCGAATGCGCCGGGTCGTATCTTTTACAAAGACGTCTTTCCAGCGATCATCATTTTATTAAAAAAACCCTTTTCGATGTCTTCTTCTCCCTTCCGATGTCGAACCCCCGACTTCAAAGGATTTTCCTCTTTTTCCTCACGCTTTTCTTCTTTTTATTCACGCTTTTCTGAACGCTCTCCATAACTGCACAAAGAGATGGAGATAGGGTGCGAGGAGGAGAGAGAATACAAGAGAAGGAGAGAGGAAGTCTTTTAAGCACATATCGAGGAATCTTCTGGGAGTAAATTGGATGGGTTCTGGGGATAAAACCGTTTTGGTTTGTGAAAGTGGTGTCAAGAATGGAAAGACATTGCTTTATTACGGAAAATGCTCCGGTGATATCTGAAAATAGACTGACTGTTGCAAAGAAACTGCATTTCTCAAGTATATTATCTATTTTTCAATAGTATAATTAAGTAATATCGGGGCACAGAGCTTCGCTCGTTATTTATTCATGTAAACAGAGTACAATTCTTTAATATGATTAGGAAAGGACTAACAGACACATCCGAGAACTGCTTCCCCCCTGAATTTTGATTCATACACCATAAATAGTCCTAAAAGTAGGTTATGCTCCATACACTTGAATTCAGGTCCAACTTTCAGCCCAAACATTTGAAACAAAAAAGTTCTAATTTAGATTGTTCACAAACCAAATTGAATAACAAAATAACACTCACTAATCACTGAAAACTATAAAATAATGATTAACTTTGAAAATTATGATATACTTTAATTTAGTATGATATACCATGTCATGTCAAATAATCGGATAATTTTCGATTAAAATTTCTTAATAATATTTCTCGGAGATAAGTTGTTTGATTCAGCAGCTGAACATTATTCTGTCACTCTCACACAGGCACTCGCATCTTCTGTTATCGGCAGACGAAGAAATTATCATTTGTTTTCTCAAGGATGAATAATCATTTTCCTTTTCATGTCCTTCAGCGAGTTTTCCCAGGGATGAGACCTAGTGCAATCAAATTTTTAAATCATAAACCTACTATGTTCCAAATTTCGTGGAAATCGTTAGAGCCATTTTCGGGATCCGTTGGACATAAATATATAACTATATAAATATATACAGAAATTGCTCGCTTAATATAATAGGATAGTGTATTTTTTGTTCAAGTGAAGGTAAAATAGTGCCAACTTATAGTGAAATCAACAATGAACTGTCAGCACTACTTACGATTACCAATATTATGGCTTCTATTCAAAGAATGCTGACAAACTTTGTGAGAAAAATCAGAATATTATTTAATTGCTTTGGAGTCACACCCTCTATCTCTTATTCAACTGTTCATTGAATCAGCATAATATATCAGAAAAAAACGAAAAATTACTGTACAAAAATTATCTGCTAAATTTAGAAAAAATTGTCAGAAATTCACTTATTTATTTATTTATTAGGTTAGCACAAACAATACAATGATCGGAAAAGAAAGAATACAGGAATTGCCCAAAACTTTTTCAATTTCCTAATTTAGTTCCAAACCGTCCAAATATTATATACATAGGTTATGTCCATTTCAATTTTCTACACCAAATCACAATCGGAGAATATAGATTAGAATCGAACAAGCAATTTTAAATTTGGATAGATTGATAGTAAAACTTCCGTAAAAACATGAAACAAACTTTAAATTCACAAAATAAAGAATAAAACCACTTAAATTTTGAGCTCGAAAAGATCACGTTCACCTTAGCTACACAACAATACTTCTTTCTTTTTTTCTCATCTGCTACTATGGCACAAATCATAAAATAAATTATTTTTCTTCTCTTTCCCCTCTCTCTACTTTTCACTATTTATCTCTTCCCTTATCCCAACTTTTCCCTCCTATTCCTTATTTATTTTCCCCGTATTCAACTCCTTCCCTTCTATTTCTTCTCCATTCTTTTTCCCTCATTCCACTCCTCAGTAAGGTATTACCCTTCCATTTCTCCTGTCTTCTTTTCCCTCTCATTCTACTCCTCAGCAAGGTATTATTCCTTTGTAGAAGTGGTTCTCATTCAATCCACCATTATTAAAGACGCTGAGCCAGGAGGAAAATATTTGTCTATTCAGGTCCCCGGAAAGTCTTCTTCATTCTTTCCCTCAAGAACTTATCCCTGTCTCCTGCCTTACTAGCCCTTTGATTCCTTTTTGTCCCTTCTACAATGTCCTTTTCCGTCTCCCTTCACCTGCATTCTCTAAAGATTGCTCCCTCCTTGTCATTTCAGCAATTTTCAATGTCTTCTACTTTACTTCTACAGTACCAAGCTTTCAGATTCCGTAAACGCAATGGTCGAATTGTTTGTGAAACTTTGGTTCCAATACCAGGGGAGTGATTTTGTATGAGAACGAGATAGACGACATTAGTCTAACCCCATTGTAAGAGACAGAAATAGTTCACTAGAAATTATCAACCTTAGAGAATTCTATTAACTTTATTGAAGTATAAAAATGAAGTAGAATATTGAATGTTGAGTACTTGGCTTCCAATAGGAGAGGAATGATGGCAAGGGTTTCGTGATAGAGAAAGATAGCGCTATGTCAAATGATAAACAATGATAGCAACACCTATGTCTATCAAATATTTTGCAATTATAACGTGGAATTTACCATAGGAGATTGAATAAGGGGAGTAGACTCAAGTAGAATAGTAAGTGAGAGTGGAATATGACAAATTCACTCTGCTTCCAATGTGACGAGATAATGTTGTATGCCAACAAATTAGTAAAGAGAAAGACATAGCATTGATAGAGATTAGACATAATGAAAACAAATTGAACTAGAGAATAATAATAATCATTGAACAACGAGCTAATGGAAATAATGAGATTAGGAGAGTAAATGATATGATCAATATGAAATATGTTCTAATGAATAATCATTCTAGTTTTTTATGATAACTATTATTTTCAAGTGAATAATTTCATGTATCATTCAATTGAGGTTAAAAGGCTACAAATCAACTCCATACTTATGATCAATTGATTTACAATACTATTTTTCCTGGAAAGGAGAAGAAGAGAAGTAGAGGTGATACAATATTTAATTTAGGGGGCACCTTGCATATCACAATGAAAAACCAGCCATTACATTCTCATCACTTCCAGCAGTTCAACCCAATGTATTCCCAAGAAACAAACATCTAAAACCAGAGTCCTTTCAAGAGAGACCAGTGGAAGCTTTGACGATCCACAACAAACTTCAAACCAATCATTTCCCCCAAAAACAACAGATCTTTAGAAGAAGCTTTGACAATCCACAGGAAGAGACGAACATGCACATTTCTCCCGAAAAAACAATACACAGAATCTTTGTAATCCGATGCACATTCCACAAACATCAGCTTCTTTGAATGTGATTCAATAGTATTCACAGTAGAACTGTCAAAGGTGATCCGAGATCTATAAGTCTCAATGTATATGTATGTATAAAATATTTATACATCTTCTACATTCGCTTCTTCTTCTTCTTCTTCTTCTTCTTCTTCTTCTTCTCCTTCTTCTTCTTTGGTAGAGAGTTAGTGGGGAGGATATTTTTAATATTCTTTCCGAAGAATGGACATTGATATGTCCAAAGCTCCGCCAATTTATGTAGATGCATAACAATATAATTATCTATAGTTATTATATTACAAATTACTTTTTCATATCATATACAGTTCAATAATTATTTTCTTAGTCTATATTATGTAAATTCATCTATAATTTTGCTGTATTGTAAGCTATTGTATATAAGTGTATAAGCCAGTATTTATTGTAATCTACATAAATAAAGTACTCAATCAATCTTCTGTCTTCTATATGTGAATCAACGCCAGAAATGTCTAGCCTTACTCAAGTCACCAGCATGTTTTCAAGTCGGATTTATAAGACGGGTGAAGTCGCCTGTAAAGGAGTCAACAAACAATCGAGAAGTCAAGGAAGGGTGGATTTGGAATAAAATGTCTGAAGGGATTGTTGGTATGAAGAGGGGGAAAGGAGAGACAGAGACAAAGGGTAATTCAAATGGAGTTGTCTATTTAACCCAGTACCTGCTGCCATACTACCCGCTACTACTTGTATATATTATAGCGTAATTTTGTAATTGAAATATAGATATTAATAAGCTGTTTGTAAGTCGGAAAAGGCATTAGCCTAATCCTTGTACGTAAGATGATGATGATGACCTGCTGCCATCTACCGACCGAATTGGGAAACGCGCTGTCGACCAATCAGGTGAAAGAGGAGGGGCTTGGAGCTGTGAGTGTTCACAAAAAAATTGGTTACTTTCTCTGATTGTCTGTTTTGTTCTATTATCACTTTGTTAGTTCATCTACGAGTATCTTTCGCTCATCGCTTCTATTCTGTTATTCTTCTTCCATTGCTTCATCTTGAAGCCTTTCCCGAAGTAGTGTAATATGTCTTCATTTACCTCAGCGTTATAATATTATTCTATTATTAGAATAGCGTCAAATCATGAGAGGTGAAATTTGTTTCTTTCCCATCCATTGCCAGTCTAAATCCTTGGGCCGTTGGTGAAAACGATTCTTGAATATGCTAAAGAAGACTAGATAATAATCATCATCTATAATATAATAAAGGAAATAACTGGCTTTTACACGTACGGGATAGGAAAATTATGTTTAACGCTTCATCACATCTGAACTACTGGACTGATTCACTTGAAATTTTGAATATGAATTTTGTATATATATAATATATTTACCTATTATACTATTCTAGGTGATGAATAGAAGAGGATACAAGATGTATGTATAGTCTAGAAATGATTGAAAAAGAAACGAATTTCTCCTCTCTCAATTTAACGATATTCCAATATATTCGAATAATATTATAACGATGAAGAAATTGAAGACTTGTTACAGTCCTATTTATATTCATTACACTTTTCAATCCAAGGATTGTTATAGGCCTACTTTCAATTCTTCACGTATTCAGTTTGTCAAGTTTTAAAATAGACCCTTGGGAGTTATTGAATAGAAATCCAAAGTTAAATGCTGTAAACCATCTCTAAGCCTTCTGCTACTAGAAATAATGACAACAGCATGAGCAGCTAGATGTGAGCTACTATCCAAAAAATATCTGTCAGCCCGGGAATCGAACCCGATACCCTATAATACCCAAAACAACAGCTGTTGTAGCTATGGTGGAAGTGATATTTTCGAGCTCAAAATTTAAGTGAATTTCAATATATATAAGAGCGAAATGGCACTCACTCACTGACTGACTGACTGACTCACTCACTCACTCGCATCACTAAATAAAAATCTACCGGACCAAAAACGCTCAAATTTGGTAGGTATGTTCAGTTGGCCCTTTAGAGGCGCACTAAGAAATCTTTTGGCAATATTTTAACTCTAAGGGTTGTTTTTAAGGGTTTGAAGTTCGTCTTTTAGCATGTATATTCTTCTTCTCCCAATCTCTTAATTATAATTGAAATTTCCATATCATATGTTACTATAGAACTATAATCTAGATAGAGTACCTCTTCGAAACAGTTGTTAAATGGCAACTAAATTAATAATTTTGTCAGGTTGGCAATAAGTTGAGTTGACTTTGTTAGGTTGGCACCAAGTTGAAGATTTAATTGCATTTATCGCGGAAAAATTGATTGGGCACTGCTACTTCAATCCTGGGAATATTATATTACTAGCCGTCAGGCTTGCTTCGCTCGCCGGCCATATCCGTTTAGCCAGACGTTTAGTCTGGACCCCCGACTGGATCGTCCTAACATATGATAAAAATGCTCAAATGAAAAATGCAGGCGAGCGAAGCGAGCCTGCTGATCTCATTCTTGGACGATCCAGTCGGGGGTCCAGGGGGCGGAGCCCCCCGTGCTAGACGGATATGGCGAGCGAAGCAAGCCTGACGGCTAGTAATATTATAACGATGAAGAAAATGAAGACTTGTTACAGTTTTATATATATTCATCACACTTTTCAATCCGAGGATTGTTATAGGCCTACTTTTAATTCTTCAAGTATTCAGTTTGTCAAGTTTTAAAATAGACCCTTGGGAGCTCGGGTTACCTGTTAGTTATTGAATAGAAATCCAAAGTTAAATGCTGTAAACCATCTCTAAGACTTCTGCTACTAGAAATAATGACAACAGCTAGATGTGAGCTACCATCCAAAAAATATCTGTCAGCCCGGGAATCGAACCCGATACCCTATAATAATTGCTGATAAGGCGTGCTCACCCTCCAATCAAACTTATAATTTCTGAATGGCAATGCTCATTAATTTCATGCACAAATGAAATTCTTTATCAATTTTTATCTGTCTGGAGGACATTTCAAAAGTAGTTTAAAACAACGACCAGAGAATATAATAAAGGAAAGAATTGGCTTAGGCCTATATACGTACGGGATAGGAAAATGATGTTTATCGCATCTTCACGTCTGAACTACTGGACTGATTAACTGGCAGTTTTGAATATAGATTCTTATTTAACAGAGAACCGAGAATAGTTATAGGCATATTTTAAATTCTAAAAGATTCCATAACGTCAAGCTTTATAGTAGAGCCTTGCGGAGCACGGGTTACCTGCTAGTTATCAATATTTAAATATTTATCATCTCACTACATTTGTTTTTTTCGTCATCTTCGAATGATTTGCTTGTTGACATGTTCTTCATACATCAAACTCCTCACATTTCTCATATCTTCTTCTCTCATTCTCATCCTTTTCAGAGAATCAATAGTCTTTTGTTGAAACACCGCCGAATGATTGGCCGATTTTTAATTCTTCAAGATCCCATTACGTCAAGTATGCAGTTCGTCAAGTTTTAAAATAGATGCTTGCGAAGCACGGGATTCCTGCTTGTCTTCGAATAAAATGTGAACTTTAGTTCAAAAATTGAACTTCAAATGTGAACTCTAGAAGATTTCCTACTTAATCTTTATCGTAACAATTGAACTCCACCCTAATCACCTCTCTATCGTACCTCTCACTTTTCTACTCTCCTCCTTCTCACTCTATTACTATCAAATCCCTCTCCGCGTCTCTTTTAAGGTTCAAAGAGACTCTAAGCAAAATGTTACCTTTGCTTGAGAATAGGTTACAGAGGGTTGCTGTCTTGAAAGGGTTATTGACTGATGTCGATGACCCAACATCAAATAAGGGTTGTGGAAGAGAGGAAGGGTTTGGAGTGAGCCATCCTTGTTCAAGTTGAGTGGTTGGGGTCTCCCAGTCAAGGATCAGGGACTACAGAGGGTGTCTGAGAAGAAATTATCAAGGAGGGTGCATAAAACAAAAGAGCAAGATCGTCTCAAAGGTCACAACTGGGAACTGAGAGGAGACTACAATGTTACTTGCAAATATTACTGGTTATAAGAGTGTGAATTCGAAGCCCACCTTAAGCTGAAGGTCCACTAGGGATGTCAATCCCGGGACTGATTTCCAATCCCGGTATTTCGGGATTATCCAATATCAATCCCGGGATCGCGGGACTGATCCCGGGATTGGCAAAAATCAGTTTAATGCATTTTCAACCAATTGTTCCTCCTCAATTACATGTTCAGTGATAGTGTGTGGAGATGGAAAAGGGCCCATTAAAGAGGCTATTATTAAAATGTTTTTTTTTCATATCCTACCTTAAATTTGCTCTATCCTAGATGATAGTGAGAACTGAGGAAAGCAAGATAACTCATCAGAGTCTTTTTTAAGTAGAACAAAAACATTTCTATCCTACATTAGGACGGGATAGAGCACACACTTTAATTACGTCAAATACTGTAAAGTGAATTAATATCACTTGAATTAATAATAAATTAGAATACTTTTTGTAAGACCGTAACGCCATACCGACCAAACAACGCGAAAGCTGAACCACTACACTAATTAGTGCATTAGTGTATTAGAAATTTCGTAGAGCCAACTATAATATTTACTTCAACTAGATATTCTACTCATGATTGAGAAAGAGAAGAGGAGAGGAATAATTAGACAGAGAGTGAATCGTTAGTGCTTTTTTATTTCTGATTTCAGAAGTTCGGAATGCATTTCAAGGAAATGCCATCAGCACTATTGCAAATATTGCGCCGTCTAGACTGGTAATTGGTGTGCTGTGTAAACAGAATCAAGTGTAGAGACATAACTACTGATCAACAACCATTCTGCCAATTATGCGAACTGATAATGCGAATTCTATTAATGTATTTATGCAACTGTAGGCTGTGCCTGTAGAATAAATTTATTAGTCAAACACTTAGAACAATAAATTAGTTATAAAACTCATATTCATCACCGTAAATGAATTCAATATTGAATTGTTTTTGGAAACATATGATTCACAATTTCAGGTTTACAATCCCGAAAATCCCGGGATTGACGCTGAAAAATCCCGGGATTGTTAGGTATCATAAATCGACCGGGATCCCGGGATTCTGGATCCCGGGATTTACATCCCTAAGGTCCAGTCAAATCTAAGGCGGGATGCACACCGGAGAAACGCATTTCGTGAAGCCCTCTTTCATGAAACTTGTTTCATGCAATCCGTTTCACTCGTGCATGCATACAAAAGAAACGTTCCCTGCTTAATCTTATCAGTCGATTGCGAGCAACTTTCGTTTCACGTTTCCTGAAACTTTTTTCACGAAACGCGTTTCTCCGGTGTGCATCCCGCCTAATACGATCCAAACCTATTTCGGATCATGTGAAACCTTATGCAAATAATTTGGGAGAGGAATAGCACAAGGTTGACTTACTTTCTCTCTACCTATCTTTTTGATGATGTACTTATTGTATGAATGAATCAATCAATAAACCAATCATCTCCTCTCTCATTATTTACGTATATCAAACTTGGAGGTCATGTGAGTATGACCCTCAGCAAGAAAATATATAAGGATTTAGAAAACAAACAGCTTATAGAATACTGAAACAAATTGAAAAATTGTCAACCTCAGTTTAATTTTGACAAGCTCTATATCCACTGATTCAGGTTGTATGGTATAACATGCAACACTCAGCAAGAAAAAATCTGGTGTTGTACACTTACACAACTTTCCTTGCTCATTGATTGATCTATGAGCCTCATTAACGAGGATAATTTAGGAGAATAACATTATGCCGATTGGCGGCTAAATAATTAAAAATACGATTATACTATTGTTATTGTGTTTAGAGTACATTTTCCTTTATTCGAATTATGAAATTTGAGGATTTTTTAAAAGTTTTCGAAACAGCTGTTCTACAAATGAAATATCGACATGTGTTCTTTTGAATAAACTGCTCTACCCATTACCTCACGCACGAGAAGGAGACTACAAAGTGAATTTCTCAAGGATGGGGTGGACCCCCTGTTAATTTCTCAGGGAGGAGACTCATGCCAGCTAATAGAGCTGATATATAACTATACAGGGTATGAATTTGAAAAAAACGGTCAAGTCATTTTTGAGAGAATCGTGAAAGAAATTTAACAAAATTCATCCTTCTCAGGAATATCACGGAGCTCCTGCAATTTTCCCAGAAATGAGACTCATGTCAGTTGATAGGGCTTATAAATAGCTATCTAGGGTATAAATTTGAAGAAAATCGTTAGAACCGTTTTCGAGAAAACCGTGAAAAACATGTTTTTTTAGCCATTATCTGCCATTTTTTTGCCATTTTTGAATTGAATTTTGTTGAATTTCTTATTGTCGGATCCTCATGGTATAACGACCTCAAGTTTAAAATTTCAAAACAATAGGTTGATCAGGGATGGAGTTATCGTGTTCATAGACACACACACACCACACAAACACACAACACACACACACACACACACACAACACACACACACACACACCACACACCACACACACACAACACACACACACACACACACACCACACACACACACAACACACACACACACAGGAAGAGCAACACCCAAAAATCATGTTTTTGGACTCAGGGGACCTTGAAACGTATAGAAAACATGAAATTAGGGTACCTTAATTTTTTTTGGAAAGCAATACTTTCCTTACCTATGGTAATAGGGCAAGGAAAGTAAAAATATACAAGGATTTCGAAAACAAAAAGTTTATTGAATACTGAAACAAATTGAAAAATTGTCGACCTCAGGTTAATTTTGATAAGCTCTATATCACTGATCCAGGTTCTATGGTATAGCATGCAACATCTCCAACTCGACAATTTCTTATTCTATGCTTTTTAGTAATTAATAGCAGGTAATCCGTGCTATGCAAGGGTCCAATTAGTAACTTGACAAACTCAAATCTTGACGTGATGGATAATTGTGAATAGGGTTATAATCATCCTCGGTAAATTATAAATATACAAGCAGAATTTCACGTTAGTGCAGTAGTTGAGACGTGATGATGCATCCTGAATTTCCTATCCCATACGTGTATAAGCCTGTTCTTTCCTTCATTATAATATAGATAATCAAAACTGTAGAATTTTTCAATTATGAAATGGATTTTGTCTTTTTTATTCAAATCGTTTTCCCAGCAAAAAACTCAAATTTCAATGCTGTTAATGATATAGGCATCAAGACTCAAGTTTTGTATTGATGAAAGTACTCAAGTGTGTTTTCATTCCATTAATTGATATTGTTCATTTGTTTTCTAGCTATAATTGTATCTATTCATGATAGGTACAATATGAGGGAATGAGGGTATGAGGGATAGTGAGAGAAAGAGGTAGATAGAGAGAGAAAGAGGGAGTGAGAGAGTGAGAGAGAGTAAGCCAAAATAGGCATGCTATTGAATGTTTATCTCAGAAAAAAAATGAGGCTGGAAATATGAGATAGAATTCACTACACTTCTGTTTCATATTAGGTTCTGATTAATATGATATTGAATGTTCATCTCAGAATATAATTTCGCTTAAAATATAAGATAGACTTTACTACACTTCGGTTTCGTATTAGGTTCTGTTTTGGCTTTGCTTGATTCATCAATTAGAGTGTTTTGATTCAATCTTCTTCTTCTTCTTAATGTGCCTGTCCGCTACGAACATGGGCGATCAACATGGCGATTTTCACTTTATCCACGGCAATACGAAATATTACTATGGAGCTTTTTCCACACCAGGATCGGATGTTGTTTAGCCAAGAAATTCTTCTTCTACCTGGGCCTCTCTTTCCAAAAATCTTTCCTTGGACAATCACCTGTAATAGAGAATATTTTACGACGTTTCTCATTACATGTCCCAGATACTTAATCTTTTTACATTTGATGGTGGTGATTATCTCAATATCTTTCCCCATTTTCCTTAGAACCTCAATGTTTGTTACGCGATCAGTCCATGGTATCCTCAGAATCCTTCTGTATGCCCACATCTCGAATGAAACAAGTCTTTCAATAATGGCCTCATTCAGAGTCCAGGACTCTGCACCATATAATAGGACTGTAAACACATAACATCTGAGCATTTTTATCTTCGTTTCTAGGGAGTAATTCTTGCTCTAGAAGATGGAGCCCATTCTATTGAAAGCTGATCTGGCCTTTCCTATTCTTGATTTAATTTTCTTCTTTACCCTTTTCACTGGTGCTTGATTGATATATAGGTGATCTACAGTTATGTTATTCTTGCTTATAATCATAAGTTTTGTCTTCTTCACATTTTTTAGACCATATTCATTACTACATGCCGTTATTTTGTCCATCATGAATTGCAAATCTTATCTCTCTAAATTATCAGAGAAAACGATCGTGTCATCTGCATGACGGATATTATAGAGTCTTATTCCGTTAATCAAAATTCCTTTCTCAATTTCATCCAAAGCCTCACTAAAAATTTTTTCTGACTACAAATTGAATATGATGGGTGATAATATACAACCCTGTCTCACTCCTCGCATTATTTCAATTTGTCTTGTATGCTCACTTTCAATTCTCAAATTCGCTGACTGGTTCCAGTAAAAATTTCCAATTAACCTCAAATCTTTATCATCGATGCCCGCATCTTTCAGAATGAATCAATCTGAGTCATAAGAATTCTCAAATTTCTTATTTGGAGAAAACTTCCGATTACATGAAACAGTTTAGAAATTTGTTCCTTCTTCTCTCAAAAAAAGCGAGCGAATAACTATCCGTTTTCACAGATTCACTTTTGTTTCGTAATGAGGTTTTGTTTTGGCTTTGCTACATTCATCAACTAGAGTGTTTTGATTTTATCTGATTCAGAAGAATTGTCAAATTTCTTATTAAGAAATTACTTTTGAATTCATAAAACAGTCTAGAGATTGGTTGCCCCTTCTTTAAAAGAAAGTGCGAATAACTATATCTGTTCTCTCAGATTCACGAGAAAGCTAGCTATCAGTAAGCACTGGGACTTCTCCAGTTACCGATAGAGTCCAACTTGAATAATGTTTATTCGCGTTGGTCGTGAAGGGTCCGTGAGACCCTGTCAAACACACTGGACCGCCGATAAGGGTCTGCCAGACTCCTCAATAAGATTAGAGAGTGGCTCACTCTGGCGCACATAAAGGCAACTAAAAGGATGATATGTGTATCAGTCCGCGTCTTTAGGCTATAACTCCGAATAAAGCTTGGTGGACCGAAGACTGTCAAAGGCATCGGTGGAAGAAATGATGAAAGTGGGCGAGAGAGAGAGAGTGAGTAGAGTGAGTTAGAGAAAGAGGAGATGATATGGTGAAAGAAAAGATGAAACTAAGTGTAAGTGAAAGTGATGCAGAAGGCAAGAGAGAAGAAAACAAGAGAGATGATTGAGGAAGAGGGAATAAAGTAATTGAATTTTCTCATGTCTTTGACAGGTCACCTTTTGAGAAACATTGAAGAAAGTGGACGTCCAGTGGTAAAAAGGTTTGGAAAGGATTGGAAGCAATAAGAGGAAGGAAATGGGATGTGATATGAGGAGAAGTGGATAGGAAGGTTGAGAAGGGGGTAGGAAGAGATAGGGTAGAAGAGAAGGGTGATATAGAAGAATATTATAGGATAAGTGAAATTATAATTGCTGATTCATTATCACAATAAATAATAGACTGTATGCTATATTCCATAATATTAATAAAAACAATATGAAATCTTGAAGCACTCTTTATTTTTTTAAAAAAAACTTTCAAATGAAGGATGCTTCAAGATTTTATATTATTTTTATTAATTCAAAAAGTAGCCCATGTGAATGAAGTTTCCATAAATATTGTTTAGTCAGAGTTGATATATTATTCAAAGCTTTGTTTGGTGCAATAGCCCACTAGGGTGTTTCAGAGAAACAGGAAATTTTTGGAAGTTAAATAATTTCAAGTGAAACAATTCTTTAAATGACGTTTTTCATATCATTCAATAGTGAAAATAATGCCATTTTAGAATAAATAATACCGTAACATTTATTTTTTGAAGATGAAGATTTTTTTTTTTTTTTTTTTTGAAGATTTGTAATTCTTTAATTATTCAACTTTCAAAATTTCCCGTTTCTCTGAAACACCTTGTACAATCTCAAGATTGTAATCTTGTATTACTATAGAGGTGTATTGAGCAATGTTGATAACCAAAATACTTATTATGAAATGCTTCTCAAAAACGAGCCCAGTCAAGTGGTTAGGTTGCCCTATCTAACAGTAAAATACCATACATTGATACTTCAGCAACTAGAACGAGCTTAGCTATGGGTTAGATTCCATCAAAACGAAAACCCAGGTTTGAGTAAAAGATGACTGTAAACCAACAACCAACAATGAATTATAAATCAATTTGAAATAATTTGGCTAGATGGTTCCGAGACTACCTGAAGCTATAGATCCACTCTTCTTCAATTAATATCCGTCTCATTGGACATGCACAAGCCTGGAGCTCATATTATGAGCATCATCCTCAATAAAGTAAAGACTGTCCTTCCATCAATTGACGCATAAAGGCGGATACCCACATATTGGCATGAGAGTCAGTGACTGGTGAAGTAAAAATATACTTCCCATAAGCTCTAATGGGACTATTCATACTGGCTCGGCCGGACTAAGTGAGAATACTTCAATTAGAACTCATGGGAATTATATTTTCAATGGACCGGCAACGTAAACTGATACTGATTCAAGTGAATATCCAGTTTCACTCTAGGTTCTGAAATATATCATAATTATCACACCTGATTTTCAGAAAAGTAGAAGACCTTTAGATCAGTTTATCATTGAGACTAGTTTATCAGAGATTGGCAATGGTGTAACAACCGAAACCGGCCTTTCCACTTCTAATAAAATCTGTGGGTTTTGACAATTTTTCTAGTCTATTTATTCAATATTCAGATAAATTTAATATTTTGTTTAGTATTAGAAGATCAGCTTGAAGATAGAAGAAAAATGATCAGTGGCTGAGAAGGTTGAAGAGAGATATATGCTACTGAGGTACTATAAACTATATACAAATAATATAGATATAGGCTTACTACGCTATAATCGAACCTCCTTATGGCTTTGGCAGTCCACCTTCCAGATATTATCGTGGCCAGGAGAGCGTATGATTTGGATAGGACAGACCTGTATGATATACCTGTCCAATTCCATGTCTCTGAAGATACCCGAGTTATTAAATCTGTCCATTTCCCAACAGGAGATAATATGACCAGTCCAGCTTATTTCCGCATATTGGGTTTGATCGAATCTAGCAAGATTCACTACAATGTGTCAGCAATGAAAGAATGAGAGGCATGGATGTTATGCCCTGCTGATCGTTTAAAGCAAGAGACATACTGACTGCTTTGTAGAAAAGATGCAAAGTATTATAACCTATTTGAGTATGAAACTACATAAACTATTATATGCTCCAAGTATAATATATTATCAAACTCTGTATAAACTATCATATTCTATAAGGGGTATCATATCCGCGTTGTAATGTCAGTGGAGAAAGATAGAGGAACAACGTTGCCGAACATCGTTGCCTTCTATGAATGATAGCTGATTCCGGTATATCTAATCCTATAATATTGAGCGAGCAATTTCTGTATATATGTATAAATATTTATCTGGCTATGTGGTTATATGGTTATATGGGTACATATTGTTCAAAGGATCTCGAAAACGGCTCTAATATGACGATTCTCACGAAATTTGGAACAAAGTAGGTTCATGATATGAAAATTCGATTGCACTAGGTCTATACCCTTGGATAACTCGCTAAGGGACATTAAAAGAATAAATACGTCCTTGGAAAAAAGCTGGAAATTTTGTCGTCTGTCGATACCGTAATGGAAGAGAGTGAACGAGTCGAGTGCATGTGTGTGGGATCATCCAGCTGATCTCACAAGAAGAAAAATTCAGCAAGAGAAACTTATTTTCGTTTATTTCTCTTTTTTTGGAAAACATGTTCACTTCAGAAAGTCCAAAATAGTAACCAGATGCTGTTAGTATGGAATAATACATAGTATATTAACGAATATTGTAGCAAACATAGTAAATCGAAATCATAGTATATCTATTTGTAATTGATGATGTGTTTGTTTTTTGAAGTGTGAATAAATTGTTATTTTGATGAGTGATAGTAGCTTAACCTAGATTTTGACTTGGACTGTAGTATAAATTTGAAAGGGGAAAGTTTTGGGCATTTGTTGTGCCTCCTCATATAACTGTAAAAATAATTGTACGGCTGAGAAAATGAATAAATAAATATAAACTATGAATTCAATCTTTCATTACAAATTTTCTATGCTTTCACACAACAGAGCAAACTCGGTGCCCCGATATTTTAAGTATGAAACTTCATAAACTATTATTATGCTCCAAGTATAATATCCTATCAACCTCTGTATCAACTATTATATCCTATAGTGGAGAAAGATAGAGGAACAGCGTTGCCGATTCTCTGCCTTGCCACTGCCTTCTATGAATGATAGCTGATTCCGGTATATTTGATGTGAAATTAACTGATTGTTCATTCTTGTGAAAATTTATGAATTATATTCCATTTGTCAAGAATAATGGGTGATATTAAGTGCAATATTTGACTATTATAAATTGGTGTTTTTCTCATTCTAAATTTAAAATCCCCAGCTCATATATTTTATATTTTTGGACAGAAATTGAACTTAAATTTTCCACAGTAAGAACAAAACCTACTTTTTTGGACTTGTTATTATTTATCAAAATTTGGTAACAGAATAATTTTGTGCTATGTCTGTTGTTCTATCCCGATCATATTCATATGATTTGTAATTATTGTATCAACAAAAAAAAAAAAATAAACATAAA
Organism: Nilaparvata lugens; assembly: GCF_014356525.2. Lineage (NCBI taxonomy): Eukaryota > Metazoa > Arthropoda > Insecta > Hemiptera > Delphacidae > Nilaparvata > Nilaparvata lugens. The sequence continues at coordinate 14,232,654 of NC_052515.1, forward strand.
TTTTTAAATAATTGAATGAATAAATTGTCATAATTGAGAATAAATATTCTGATAATAAATTATATTTCTAGGCTACATTTTATAGAACGACTTGGCAATGTTGAGGATCAAAAAAATGATAGAGCTATCTGCTCTGTCCAAAGAAAAACAACGATCATTGTCTTTGATAATTGTTTTAAATTTTGAATTAGGAGGCATGACGACCATTGTCATTATACTGTCATTATAACGTGGACCTCATCCTATTATTTTATTAAGTGAGTAATTTCTGTATTTATATGTCTGGCTATATTTTTTATCTGGTTATTTATGTTCAACGGATCTCGAAAACGGCTCTAACGATTTTCACAAAATTTGGAACATAGTAGGTTTATGATATAAAAATTCGATTGCACTAGGTCTCATCCTTGGGAAAACTCGCTGAACGACATTAAAAGGATATTTCATCCTTGGCTGAAACAGCTGTGGATGGTAAAAAAGTGAGTGAGCGAGTGAGTATGTAAAAAATCAGAATATCGCATCCCCGAAATTCATAACATGACATAATAGCCAGCTGTGAAATATAAACACGATCATTTTAGAGAATAATTGTGTTCTGTTTATCAATAAATAAAAATAACGAGCGAAGCTTGGTGCCCCGATATTAATTTATAGTAAAATGTGCACCAGGATGGTTATTAATGTCCAGTATGCCTACAGTATAATCACACACTTCATAATTATTATCTCTGTAGCCTAGAGTTAAATTTCATAAACCATCAGATCAGTATCGTAATATAATATATATGCACAATTATCAGATTCAAACAAGTCAATGAAATACATAATGATACAAACCCTCGACTTACATAGAGACCAATATATCACAAAACAGCCTTAGGTATGTATACAATCTGGATATCATGACAATAACTCAGAGAAATCAAGATATATAAACCCAATTTATAGACAAAATATAATAGACAATCTAAATATCACCACAATAATTCAGACAAATCAAGATATATAAACCCAATTCATAGACAAAATATTATAGACAATCTAAATATCACCACCATAACTCAGACAAATCAAGTCATACTCAGACAAATAAGTGACCATATTTGTAGACAAAATATATGTTATATCCATATCGGAATAAGTTGGCATATTGCTGAACAAGGGTGGGGAGAATTTATAATGTATGATAAGAATGATGGAGAATACATTTGGGATTCCACTGAAGGGATGCATTTATGCGAGTGCATAGCATTGCACTGATGCTGCAGAATTGCATATTATCAGTTGCAATGTCATGGAATTGCAATGGTGGTTGTCTATAATTTTTATGTAGGTAGGCCTAGGAACTGCTGGGCTAGAGGTTTCGTAATATGCATAAATTGAGCTGCCTTTGAATCAGAGTTGGAACGATCGAAAATGAGTTGAAAGCTTGATGGATCTTTGAAATTTGATGAAAATTTGTGTGATGATATAAGAAAGGTACTTCAATGAACTCGATGTCCATTAACAAACGTAAATCGAAATTGAATGCTGTAAATCACCCCGAAGACTTCTGCTACTGCAAATATTGACAACAGGGTATATGGAAATTGAAAGAATACCAGAGATTTTATTTATCGAAAGATTACAATCTTATAAATAAAAATAGAAATCTAAGTAACATTTTAAAATTGTTCAATCACTACAAGATACTAAGATACTCAGAGTTAGATACATAGATTTCTGAAATAGTATATTTCGCACCTAGGGCTGAAAATGAGACTTTTCCGGCTCGAAATCAGTTTTCAAGTCCGAGGCCGTAGGCCGAGGACTAGAAAAGATTGAGAGCCGGAAAATAATTTTTGCCCGTGGCGCGAATGCTATTTTTCGCCACACAGAAAAATAAACAATATATATATGAGAATAATTGTTCATTGAGCACTTCCGAAAGCAAAAGTGGAATGTCATAGCTCTAGAAAAACTAAGGTAGGCCTAATCTGAATATCAGGAAATTGTCCAAGTATTTTTATTTTTTATTCTGATTTGTCTAAATAACCTAAAATATTATGTGGGAGGTTGAGTTTATACTTTTTTATTATTTCAAGTGACAATAAGATGATTTAATTATAATTTTTTTAATTATTGAATAATAAGCACAAATAATGAAAAGTTTTTTGATCAGCTGTTTTAGCACACTTGAAATTTGGCCAATCTGAATGTCAACGTCAACAATGCTTGTTGTCATCGACTTAGGAAGTTTAGGTTAGAAGTTCTATCCTACTCTGAAAAATGAATTTGAATAGTTTATAATATATATATTATCTGTATTTCATTAATCCAAATAAAATGATAGTATATTATTGCTGAATACTTTATTCAATTCTAGAAGCAAAAACTGATTCTGTTTCATAAACTATTTGTAAACACGTTCACATCAAATTAGAACAGCTGACTTCAAGGTTATTTTACAGCCCTAGGGCCGTAAAAATTTTACCGGCCTGGTCAGAAAACAATAACTTTCGGCCTCCATATGACGCACGTAAACCAGCTCATTACATCCAAGTGGGGCGAAATAGTATATTTCGCACCTAGGGCCGAAAATGAGACTTTTCCGGCTCGAAATCGGTTTTCAAGTCCGAGGCCGTAGGCCGAGGACTAGAAAAGATTGAGAGCCAGAAAAACATTTTTGCTCATGGTGCGAACGCTATTTTTCGCCACACAGAGAAATAAACAATATATATGAGAATAATTGTTTATTAAGCAGTTCCAAAAACAAAAGTGGAAGGTCATAGCTCTAGCTATTAGTATAGTTATTAGTATCTAGTTATTATAGTATAGAAAACTGAAGAATACATAATACTTGGAAACCTCACAGAATCATATTGATTTTTCCAATACATCAATAAATTTAGTTCTATTAGGATCCTCCTCAATTTGAATCAGGCAGCCTTTTGTTTTCCCAATTCCAAAAAAAATACCTAAAATACTCGTTTCACTGGGAATTCGTGTCTGATAGTAGCCTACATTATAACTGAAGAATATAAATTATTACTCATTTTATTGTGATCTATTCATGTTTTTCTTATGAAATCAATAAATTATAGGCCTACAGCATGAAGACTATGTCCAATTCATTTGTACTGGTGGCAAAATTTTACATTGAAAATAATTATTTGATAAAATCCAAGTTCAATAGTAATGAAAACAAATTCCTTCAAAAAATAATTGATAATAATACGTTTCGAGGGAAAAAATTAAGAACAAAAAATGGGAAGCATCGGGGGATTTGAACTCAGGTACCATCGCTCCGTAAGCAAGCTTCTTACCGCTGCGCTACATAGACGTTCGTAAATGGTAGTCTTATAACCTGCTGATAAAATACACACTTTGGGCTATGGAACTTCAATTAGCCTACGGTAGCATAGATGAATTTGAACATTAATATTCTGAAAAATCTAGAAGGAAAATAGAAATTTGGGCTTCCAGGTGCACGAGATTGATATTTTTAGAATCTATGTTCAAAATTTGGAGATCTAAATCATTCCCGTTTTTCCGGTATGCAATCCACAAGTTGACATGTTTTGATGCGAACAAACACAACCCCACTCTCTCTTATTATATAGAAGAAGAAGATATCTTACCTCTATTTCATTCATCCAAATAAAATGATAGTATATTACTGCAGAATACTTTATTCAATTCTAGAAGCATAAACTGATTCTGTTTAATAAACTATTTGTTAAAACGTTCAGCACCATGGATATTGCCCAAGTAGTTCCAAAACTATCCACCAGGTTTTGTGATAAACGCAGTACTATGAGGTTTGAGGTTAGATTCTATTATACTCTGAAAATTGAATTTGAGTAGTTTATAATATCTTATTTGTATTTCATTCATCCAAATGAAATGATAGTATCTTATTGCAAATACTTTATTCAATTCTAGAAGCATAAACTGATTCTGTTTCATAAACTATTTTGTAAACCCGTTCATATCAAATCAGAATCAGCTGTTATTCAAGGTCATTTTACAGCCCTAGGGCCGTAAAGTTTTACCGGCCTGGTCGGAAAACAATCACTTTCGGCCACCATATGACGCACGTAAACCAGCTCATTACATCCAAGTGTGGCGAAAACTAGTTTTTAACTTGAAAATGATCTAAGTTAGGATTGAAACTAGTCGTTGAAATATTCAAAGTTTTTAATAATAAAGGGTAATACAAGGTTTTTTATATTGTTTTTATTAATTTGTACAAAAGTAGCCCATGTAAATTAAGTGTTTCTAGATTTCTAATTTTATTCATATATTCAGGAGTAGCACTAGAGAAAAAATATGATCATAATCTTGTTTGAAAGTGTGATCAGAAGGAATTTTTCTGTATCTATGAAAATTACTTGAAGGTGGACCTTTTACCTGGTATTTAGTAAACCTAACAAATACCAGTAGATAACAAAACAGGCAGAGATGAGAGTGGGAAAAATGAGAGAATGTTGAAGAAAGAACGGAAAATTCAGAATTTTATTTAACTGATAAGAAAGTAAGAGACGTGTATTTGAAGGTTTGGTAACTGCTATATTATCATCACAATGCAACAACATCTCCAAAATCAGGAACGATATTAAAAAATATGGTTGCTATCTTTTCTGATATTCAAGCGTCTTTTGTGAGTATTTTATCGCCATCTTCTTCCATAACCATTTTCTATCTCAGTCTATACCGTTTCTTTTTTCTCTTTCTCTCTGTTCATACATATTAATTTCTACTCTATATTTTCCACTTTATACTCATTCACTCTCTGAGATTTTCTTGCAATCTTTCAGTTTTTGTCTCTTTTCCATTCTGCATTCACATCCTGCCTTTCTCTTTCTCTCTGCTCACGTTTACTTCTACTCTATACTCTTCACTTTTCTCTCTCTCTCTCTATCTGTCTCTATCATGCACTATCTCTCTCACTCTCTCTCTTTCTCTCTCTACTCATTCATTCTCTATTTTTCACTCTTCATTCGCACCCTTATCACTGAAACTCTTTCGCTTCTTATCAGAGTTACATTCGTTTTCAATTTCTAGAAATGTATAAGAGGTGTGACATGCGATAATGATGTTATCAGTAACAAGATATGCCTGGAAATCAACCCTTTCAGTAGTTCTTTTTGTCAACAGCATCTCAAGCTCCATTTCCACGAGTACTCTGGATGTTTGCCAAGTAATATTTTTCTGGTCTATTCTGAAACTCAGTTAACTTTCAACGAAACCGTTTGATTTAGTTTGATAAAATTCAATCAAAATTGAATGTCATTTGCGTTTGATTCGTTGTCCCTGTTCTTGATCAAAAAACAATTGCAGATTCTATCCTATAAAATAATATAGAGGACAAAATTCCTGATTGTATTTTTTTATTCTTTTGTATTTCTGGCATTCTTCATGGAACACTTTGATAATATAGAAATTCAAGTCACTGAATACATTGGGTAACTCTTATGTAATTGGCTACCTTCCAAAATATAAGGAAATTTGTTTTCTATTATTATATATTTTGATAAATCAGTGTTCTGTTACATTCAACTACAGTGAGGTCCACGTTATAATGGCAGTGGATGAAGATAGGAGGAAAACGTTGCCGATCCTCTGTCTTGTCAATGCCTTCTATAGACGGTAGCTGATACAGGTTTATTGATGTAATATTAACTAACGGTTCATTCTCGTTTAAAATAATCAATTATATTTTTTCAAGCGAGAAATTATATTTTTCAATAATTTCAAGATGAATTTTCATAATTAGGATAAAATATTTTGTTAATTAATTATTAATTCTACATTGTTAAAAGACGATCCGGCAACAGAGCAAAGCTAGAAAGAGATAGCGCTGTCCGCTTTGTTGAATGATAGACAAGGATAGAGCAACACTGATGTTAATCAAATACTGTCATTATAACGTGGACCTCACTATAGAAGCTTGAGCCCCGGTAGCTTAAGAGCTTGTTCAATTTTAATCATTATTGAAAGCCATAAGAACCAATCAGAGAAACCTTTTTTCAGAGAATCCAGGCTTCTGTGCAACCGGGCATCAATTAGATATTAATAAGATATCCCCATTTATGTGAATATTGATGTTTAATAATTTATTGATTTCCTCTATTCATATTGCATTCTCTTTTTATTACCTGCATTTCTTCTCCTCTTCCTTTATTTTCACACTCTACTGCTTTTCACACAGTCGCTTATCCATCCTGCTCAGAGCTAATCTTCTGCATCTGTCTTTGTTTCTTGCAAAGACCTGTCACTTATTTGAATTTGAATTCTGTCTCTTTATTAGGTTGGTACTCTCATTCATTCATACAATTAGTACATCATCAAAATGATAGGGAGAGGAGAAATAAGGTAACCTTGTGCTACTCCTCTCCCAAATTTAGATAACACATAGTCCGAAATGGGTTAAGTCTTCAATTCACCAAATTTTCAGTCCTCAAGTATTTTTACAGAGTAGATTTTCAAAGTTAGATGATTCAAAACTGAAGATCTTCTCCATGAAAATCTAGCTTCTTGTTCTACCACACTTCCTCCTTATCACCCTCCTCACACATTTTTCTCCCTTACTCTCTCTCTCTCTTTTCTAATTCTCTCTCCCTTTTCTAACTCTTTTTTTTGGTAGAAGTTAGTGGAGAGGATATTTTTAATATTCTTTCCAAAGAATGGACATTGATAATTTGATATGTCCAGAGCTCCGCCAATTTATGTAGATGCATTACAATTAATATCTTGTATAGTTATTCCAAATTGATTTTTTTTTCATATCATTGTACTGTTCAATAATTATTTTCTTAGTTTATGTTATGTAAATTCATCTAAAACTTTGCTGTATTGTAAGCTATTGTATTAGTGTATAACTAAAAATATTTAGTTGAAGGATTATCAACAAATATAAGCCAGTATATATTGTGATCTACATAAATAAAGTACTCAAATCAATCAATCATTCAATCAATCTCCCTCCCTCTCTCACTCTCTCTCTTTCACTCTCTCTCTCCCTCTCTCTCTCTCACTCTTTTACTCTCTCTCACTTTCTCCCTCTCTCTCAATCTCTTCTCAAACCACTTCTCCATCAGCATTTGGCCGATTCTCGTATCTCAACTCAATGCATTGCCATGAATATGCGATGTTCCTTCACGTGGCACCCTGTATAAGCTTGTTCTTAATAGGATTACCCGGCAAAAAGTGGAACTTGCCACTTTCTTTTCTCTCCCTTTTCCCTTCTGAAACTTTCCCTTGTTGGGAAAAGACGTCTTTTCTCAGTTTTTGAGTCCGTTCGCTCTTTCGTCACCAACTTTAACCCTGCATTTTATTATTTGCTTGAGGCACCAGGCTTGCTCATATACTCTGTATTGCTGCTGGGCTCGAAAAGTACTTGGAAAGTTCATTTGATATATCTTACAACTTTCATCCTGTAACTTATAGTCCAGTCAATATAGACATAAAAAGGAGGTGTGCTAGCAATTTATATTGTAGTTCTCATTTTCTAATATACTATTTGGGTACATACGAGAAGTCCAGAACCTATTTCTTCATGCAAAATTTCCTTGTGCTAGATACAGGGTGGCCCAAAAACCTCGTATTTTCGGCTCATTTTCCAGTTTTGAACTATTTCTGCCAAATCTCGTAATCGGACAGAAAAATTTGCTCCCGCCTTTTTTTCTAGATTATGAAGTTCTGGATGAAATGAGATCATTCGGAACTCTCTTTCTACAATGAGTAGTGAGTTATGATTTTTCAAAAATGAGTGAAATTTGAAGAAACAATCAATTCTGATGAATTTTAGTTTTTGATCAACAATATCTTCCGATTGTTACCATTTAGATGTGTAATTCAAAATCCTCTGGGTGTGTTTTTGTGCTCTACAAAATCAAATTATTTTTTTTCAAATTTGAAGATAAAGAGTTGATGGGTTAGAAATTGATAAGAAACCAAGTAAGAGAATGTATGAAAATCAAATTATTTTTTAAATTTGAAGATTAAGATTGATTGATTGATTGAGTACTTTATTTATGTAGATTACAATATATACTGGCTTATACACTTATATACAAAAGCTTACAATACAGCAAAATTATAGATGAATTTACATAATATAGACTAAGGAAATAATTATTGAACTGTATATGATATGGAAAGCAATTTGTAATATAATAACTATAGATAATTATATTGTTATGCATCTACATAAATTGGAGGAGCTTTGGACATATCAATGTCCATCCTTCGGAAAGAATATCAAAAATATCCTTCCCACTAGCTCTCTACCAAAACGTTAGTTTCATTGATGAAACTAAGGATTTATTTATGAATGGAAATATTGTAAAAGTTTTAATAAATATGAATATTTAAGAAAAAAAAACAGAAAAATAATTATATAGGTAGATAAGATCAAATTATTGATTAATAAAATGGTGTAGGCTGAAAGTAGATCAGGCTAATCAACTATTCCCTAAGAGTCAGGGAATAGAAATTGATAAGAAACCAAGCAAAAGAATGCATGAAAATCAAATTATTATTTTTTAAATTTGAAGATGAAGAGTGAGGGAACAGAAATAGATGAGGAACCAAGTAAGATAATGTATGAGACCCAGAACGTGGGTGGAGAGAGACAGATTGATGACAAGTATGTGGGTGGAGGTGAGAAGAGAGACTTGGGAACCAACTTTCTAAGCAGGCCTGTTCTTTCTTAGATCCCCTTTCAGGGTCTCAGAGTGCAGATTGTCATTGAAGCGGATTTTCGCCTGCAAAATTATTCAGATCCCTGAGAGCAGCTGGTGGCTCTAACGCTGAACAGGTGACGTGATTCCGAACGGAATAAGTGATACCAAGTCTCTAAGTTCCATCCTTCCACCCTCGAACCTTCTTACACTATCATGAGTCTTGAGAAGTTATGTACTGTGTATTAGTTCGAGAGAGCACATAGTATTGAATAGTATTCATTAGTTTTCAATTTTGGGACACCGAGCTTCGCTCGTTATTTATCTTCTTCTTCTATATATATAAAAGCGAAATGGCACTCACTCACTGACTGACTGACTGACTGACTCACTCACTCACTCGCAGAACTAAAAATCTACCGGACCAAAAACGTTCAAATTTGGTAGGCATGTTCAGTTGGTCCTTTAGAGGCGCACTAAGAAATCTTTTGGCAATATTTTAACTCTAAGGGTGGTTTATAAGGGTTTAAAGTTCGTCTTTTAGCATGTATATTCTTCTTATTCTCTTAATTATAATTGAAAAAAGGCCATACCATATGTTAATATAGAACTATAATCTAGAGAGAGTACCTCTTCGAAACAGTTGTTAACTGGTAACTAAATTAATAATTTTGACAGGTTGGCATTACGTTGAGTTGACTTTGTTAGGTTGGCACCAAGTTGAAGATTTAAATGCATTTATTGCGGAAAAATTGATTGGGCACTGCTACTTCAATCAGAGCTATTCCTGATATAATATTATAATATTTATTATTATTATTCCTGATTTAATATTATATAATATTACTAGCCGTCACGCTCGCTTCGCTCGCCATATCCGTTTAGCCAGACGTTTAGTCTGGACCCCCGACTGGATCGTCCTAACATATGATAAGAATGCTCAAATGAAAAATGCAGCGAAGCGAGCCTGCTGATCCAATTCTTGGACGATCCAGTCGGGGATCCAGGGGGCGGAGCCCCCTGGCCAGACGGACATGACGAGCGAAGCGAGCCTGACGGCTAGTTTATTGATGAACAGAACCCATTCTTCAAAATGATTGGGGGAGGACTAACAGGCACAGCCCAAAACTGTTTCATCCCCGAATTTTGATTTATACACTATAAATAGTCCAAAGAGTAGGTTATGTTCCATACACTTAAATTCAGTTCCAATTTGCAGTCCAAACATTTGAAAGCAGAAAGGTTCTAATTTAGATTGTTTACAAACCAAATTGGATTACAAAATAACACTTTAAACTGTAAAATAATATTTTACTTTGAAAATTATGATATACTCCAATTTAGAATGATATTCCATGTCGTGTCAACAAATCAGATTATTTTGATCAAGTCGATTGAAATTTCTAGATAATATTTCTCGTGAGATAAGCTGATTGATTACACAGCTGAACATAATTCTGTATCTCTCCCACACAGGCACACGCATCTTCTGATATCGACAGACGACGAAATTATCATCTGTTTCTCCAAGGATGAATTATTATCCTTTTCTTATCTTTCAGTGAGTTTTCCCAATGATGAGACCTAGTGCAATCGAATTCTTATAACATAAACCCACTATGTGAAAATCGTTAGAGCCGCTTTTAAGATCCGTTGGACATTAATAACCAAATATAAAAATATAATACAGAAATTTCTTGCTAATAGGATAGTATCCATATTCATTGAATAGTATTCATAAAGCGAGGTACACGTAACAATTGCAGTGGAGAAAGATGAGAGAAAAACGTTGCGTCACAATACTCATAGTTGTTATAATTCCTAGGTGAATCTAAGAATGAAAAGATTTTATGCTTTTAGAATGATAGATTATTTATTTTAAAGGATTAAATAACAACACTGTTCCAATAATTTTCATTTAAAATGTGCACTGTATGTAGAATATTGTGATGATAATTTTATGTTTTCTTTACAGGTGAGTCTTTGAATGAATCATGATACCCGTAGTCTAATCCACTTCATTGATGGAGGTAAGGTTACTTAATTGCAATGTGTGTGTAGCTAGCCTTAATTCTATTTCTGAAATATATATTATCTTAAGATTCTAAATACTGCAGATTGATATGTAAGTAGTCATCTCGTTTGATTTTTATTAGAATGTCTAGTACGAAAGAAGCGCTATAGCTGTGACATTTCAATGAGCCGTTCGTTGTGGGAGTGGCTTGTCTAGGTCAATGCCAGACGTTCACCCTGGAAGGTCATTCAACTACCAATCATATCACTTGTTCATAACTAATACTAAACTGCTCTGTACTTCAGTCTTAGGTCACCGGAGTTTGACAATGGTGTAACAATCGGAACTGGTATCTGGTTATTTCAATGAATATGATGTCTTCTAATGTGAAATTGAGATTTTTGTGATTTTTCTGTCTTTAAATTTATCAAGTTTTTTATGTATCCAATTCAATGCATTTTTAAGTGTAATAATCATTCGTTTCATCTCTCTGATCAACCCAGAAACAAAATTTTTAGTATAATGTGTAAATTTTTCTGTATAATGTGTATTTGGACTGTAAATTTTTGTGATTTTTATAAAAGTTCACATATTTGGACTATTATTAGCAAAATTAGCGAGAGAAACAGTTTGGGTTCATCCTGTTGATTCTCTCCCAATTTGATATTGAGATTGTGAAATGAAATAAATGAAACTGAAATAAAATAATTATAGAACAAAAATCTCAATAAAATACTTTCAATCACTCAGACCTCTGCAAATATTTACTGCAAATATCGACGACAGGGTGAACATCTAGGAGGAATTTTGATAAAAGGAACCTTCTTCATCCAAAAACGACTTATTTTCATACGGAAATATAATATAATTGTTTTGGATTCATGTTTGAACTATATTTTCATCAAAAACTCCTGAATTATTACTTTAAAATTATAACCTTCTCTCATCATCCCTATTTTTTCAATATTCTTAATTAAAAAGTTTTAAAAATGTCTTCCAATTTTGAACCAATTCAATTCGACCAAATTAATTTTCTGTTAATCTTCAACCTTTGATTACTTTCCCTTAAGACATCCAAAGTACTTTCCAACCTCTATCCACCCCATATTAAAATGGAAGCGAGTCTGAAATGGGAACAAATCCATATTATTCAAATCCCCTTAATGTATTCAATTGACTTTTAAATTATATTTGAGAGACTCGCTATCTCGTTCCGGGATCACCTACTCCATAATCATCCCAGTGAATCTCTCTTTCTCTCTTGAGTATTTCCCCTTGACTTTTACTTTCTTTCCATCTTTTTTCACTCTTTTCGGACCTGTTCTTCAGCTTTTGTTCTATACCTTGTAGTATTTTCTCTTCTCCATCTCAATTCCTTCCATATTCTTGTTGTCTCCTTCTTATCCCTTCCTTCTTTGTATTCACCCTCTTTCTTTTTTGTTCCTCTTCCCATTCTTCACTTTTCTCACGATTTTCCCCTGTTTTCCTCTTTTTCTATTTCTTTGGACCTATTCTTCACATTCCGTTCTATTTTTCATAGTTTTTTCCTTCTTCATCTTAGAAGCATTTTTATATTCTAGTCCCACTTTCTCATCCATTTCCTCCTTGTACTTTCCCCTTTTTCTTTCTCTTTCTTCTCCCATTATCCCCTTTTTTATCGCCATCCAAAGCTTCTTCTACACCTTATTCTGTTTATACTCATTCTTTCAAACTCTCTCATTCCCATACCTTATGCTCCATTTCCTTCTCCTCTATCTCCCATTCATCTACTTATACAGTCTTTGCAACCTTTCAAACTCCTCCTATTTCTCTTACTTCACACAATATTCTTCCGTTCTCACCTCCTATTTTGTATATTTCTTTCTCCTTATTTCTTTCCCTCTCTTTGCTCCCCCTTCATAAATTCCTTCTCTTCTTATCTCTTCCCCTCTCTTTTCTCCTCCTCCATAGATTCTCTCTCTCCTTATTTTTCCCCTCTCTTTTCTTTCTCTTCATCAATTCTTTCTCTCCTTTCTCCAGTCTTTATTCTTCCTGCTCATGTCTTCATTTCCAGTTCCTCTTCCATCTCCCATTCACCCTCTCTCTCATCTTCTCTACCTTGATTCACAAATATTCTCTTGAACTCTCCATTCATATCTCTCTTTTCCTTGATTTTATCTTTCTTCTACCTCCTAATTGTCACTACTTCTTCCTTTTCACTTTTCCTTTCTTCTCATCCATATCCTTATAATATAAATCCTAAAAATCCTGTAAACATAATCTAGTTTTGGACAATTTCTATCTAAATTTGGGAAAGGAACAGTTTTGGGCTTTAAGCCTGTTGTTCCTTCCCCAATCATTCATAGTTGAGAATTATATTGTATCTATCAATGTATAAACAAATATTCATTCATAAAGTCACTTCACTTCACTTTGTTTTCTTATCAAACAAATAATATTCTCTTGAACTTTCAACAACATTATTTCCATTCTATTTCCAATTTTTTCCTCTTTATCCTTTCACTCTTAACTCTTACCTCAACTTTTTTTCCCTCCTCTTTTTTCTTCCCCCCACTTCCTCCCCTCCACATCCCACTCAACCTTTTCCATCTCTCTCTTCCCCCTTACCAATGCTACCGAATATAGTCTTAGATGCGTTCATTATTCTAATTTCCCCAGGGTACTGCATCTTTGTCTCAGTTCTTCTCCTTCTTCTTCCTCTTATTATTAACCTTCTTTTGTGCGGTCCATTTTCTTTTTTCGAATATTCTTTTCTTTTCACTCCATTCTGTCCCGTATAAGCGTTGGTACGCTCTCTCCTATCCCAGGCGTAATTTGAGGTTATGGCTTTTACTCTCATTTGAATTTCGGTTTGTATCATTCCGGCCCGAGAATAAGATCTTAGGTCTCTACTTTTGGGATTGATAGCTTTCAAAGCGAAAGTACTGCTGCATCACTTTCTTGAGCGAATATCAAGAGATCTTATCTGAACTATATCTCTTGATGAGAAGGATACTGTACACTCTTGAAACTTTCTTGTGATTGAATTCTTCTAGACTCAATCTCCAAGGTAATCCAATATGTATTCAGAATATCCACTCTTTTTTAACTCATTAAAAAAATTAGATCATTTTCATAGTACAAAAATGATAGCGTACGTCCCACAATAATATTATAATCATCGATAAAATACAAAGCACCTTCTTTAAATGTATGTATTTGTAGCCCTGAATACATTATTACATCGTTGAAAACAATATGAAAACTTGTAGTTCCCTTCATTATTTAAAACTTCAAAATATTTCAACAACAAGTTTCGGTCATTTTCAAGTTAAATTATTTTATTATAAAAACTTTATAAACAGTGTTTTGTAGTACCCTTTATTATTAAAAAAACTTTAACTTGAGAATGACCTATGGTCAAAACAAGTCGTTGAAATGTTTTAAACCTCTAAATGAAGGGGGGTACTACAATTTTTTATATTGTTTTCATTAATTTGTACAACAGTAGCCCATATAAGTGAAGTGTTTTCATTATTACATTGTTCTACTAGTAAAACGTTTATTTGAAATTTCTTTTTAAAACATGATTTTAATTTGTGTTTTAAATCTATTATTTCATATTAATTTCAAAAAAGGGTACTTTAATGCTATTTCATAAATACAAAGTACCTATATTAAGTAGTAAAGAAACCAGAATATATTATTGAACGAGCGAAGTGAGTTCTTACTGATGACTGAAGCCTCGAGTCATTGTCCGCTTGTGGGTTTGTTCGACGATAACCTCTTATTTCTTTCGCATCTCAAATCAAATCGGAATTTTTATTCACGATTTAAACAATTGAGGGTCCTGTCAAACCAGAGGGTTTTTCGGCGAGTGCTCAATCACTCTACTACTTTACTTCCCCTCTCTCTCCACTTTGCAATGTTGTTTCAATCTACTTCAAATTATCAATTCATGTTCTTTGAACCATCAATACAACGTGTTTGTAGGCCAACAAAGTTGACTCACTTTTTCGTCCTTGTAACTAATGCCTCCTACCGTCAGATTGAGAACTACACTAGTAGACGATCCAATCCGCCAATCAGAAGAGAGTAAGTGGAGCTTGAAGGCGTGGCTTGCTGTCATTAGGCCGTTATTCCTACGTCTTGATTTTGGCATTCTCTATCGTCCTCTCTCTCTCTCTTTACTATGAATAATGAGTTAGCAAATAATTAATGTCAAGAGATCTTACAAAACTAAAACTGCGCTTCCAGCATTTCTTATTCTAAATAACAAATCAACAGATTACAATATTATATTCTCAAGTGTAACATCTTCCACATTTCATATCTGACTTCATCTGTCTCCCATTTCTTATACCTTTACATATACATTTGGTCATACCTTTTAAATACACCTTTCATACAAAAGAGAGAGCGAGAGAACGGAAGAGAGAGTGAGTGAGAAAGATACCCAGACATCTTATATATTATAATATCATGTATATCTCGTACATCAAACTCCAAGTTACAACATATTCAAATGGTTGCCATCTTATTATCACGTTCAAATCATCATACTTCATACTACATATCGAAATGGTTGCCATCTTATATCTCAAACAAATCACTTGAAGCTACATACTCAATTCCTCATAACACGCTAGTAACGTTCTCAAACGCATATCCAGATTCAAATATGGCAGGCAAACTTGGAAACGTTGATAAAACGCTGAAGTCAGCATTTAGAGAGGAACAGAGAATATCAAGTTGGGTGTGAAAGAGTGAGACAGAGTATATTGAGTTGCATGTGAAAGAGTGAGACAGTAACTACCTCCCCAATAAGAACAGTTCTGGGGAACAGTTCTAATGCCTCGCAAGACTCCATGGAGCATTGCTGGGAGTTTTTGACGAATCAGCGTTTTCTGATTTCGGTAATGAAGGCTCCCCTTCTATTCCTATCACTTGATTTGGGAATCTTACTGTAAATTGGGTGAACTCCGTCTGGAGAAAGGATTGGCAGATGAGTGTAGCACTTGAAGGATAAGTTCTATTAATGAAGGGAGTTAATGAAGAAAGATGGAATATTCAATATTCACGAGAATTATGTTTATAAAAAATTGTCTAAAACATAATATTATCATCATTCCAAAGAAATCCTATTGTTTGTTGGGTGAATTGCGTGTGGAGAATGGATTGGCAGATGAGTGTAACATTTGAAAGATGAGTTGTATTAATAATGAGAATTGATGAAGAATTATGGAATATTCAAGAAGATAATGTTTATTAAAAATCTTTTAGGACCTTATTTATCTCTCTTCTATAAAGGGCTACTTTTGATATGATTAGAAAAAAAATTAAAATCTCAGTACTCTCTTTGAATTAATTTATTACAACATGTTTCGACATTGATTTTCAATATTTAAAGTTCTCTAATTGTTTTTCAGGATGTCAGGTAATTGTAGTGATCATATGGGTGAGGGTGATTTAGTATACAGAACAAGAGGAATGTCTAACAATATGTTGAAACTCCCAAAATCCTATAATACCTGTTTTCAAAAATCGTTTGTGTTTTAGGGCCAAGATTCTTCAATCAGCTACCCTTTGATATTGGACAAATTAAATATTATCATTCTTTTAAAAAGCAAGTTTGCAAGTGGCTGTTATCACAACCGCCTGATTCAATTGAGAGTTTGTTTGCTATTTTAGGTTAATTTTTTCTAAAGGTACAAATAATTAAAGAAGAAACTAAATCAAATGTGCGCTAATTGCTATTGTTGGAGTGAAAGTAGTGTGAATGTGTGGGTGAATGAAGCATTACAAAATTATTTAAAGCTGTGCTCCTACTTGCACGCGAATTATATTATATAATTCAGCATGTACTAATTTTATTGTACAAGAAACTGTCTTTTCTCCCAATGTCTATTCGTTTAAAAGCTTACTAATTTTTTTTGAACATGTAATCATATTGTTATCTGAAATTTTTGGATGGATATTGTAAGCTGTTTTTAATGCTTTGTTTTTTTGTCAAAAAATTATTTGATTTTTTTTAGTGACTTGAAAATGGCAACAACGTTGAAACATGTTTTAATAAAATAATTCAAAAAGGGTACTGAGATTTTTATTTTTCTTTCTATTTATCGTTTAGGACCTATTATTTTGAACTTTTGCTTCGTTATCCTCTCTGTTGAGTTATAGCATAGAGAGAAGATAGCATAAGAAGATATCTCATGGTTCATGTTCCATTTTTCAATGTTAATTCAAGATGATAGTCCCAGTATTTTTTTCGTGAAGCTATGTGACACTGGTAGTCTCTCATACTGTACGGTTCGTACGCTCTCATCTGGCCAAAACAGTATAATAATATATAGTAGTCGACAGTAATCAGCTAAGTTGACAAAACATCGGCTTGAAATTTGGAACATAAATGACTTTCACCATGGGATATATTCTCATGGTATATTTTATCTATGGTTGTAGTGAAAGTTTTGGGTATTGGAAAGATTGTAGAAATTTTGGTAGCTAGAAGTAACTTATTCAATTGATAAAATAACGATAAACTACTAGTTTCAATTGTACACCATCATTATTTCTTGATGAACTTGTTATTTCCAATTATTGAATTTTAGAGAATTATTTTCAGACTAGATGGAGCATCAATCCAGCAATATATCACCTATTCATAAATAAACTGCCCCTCAAAATTTTACAAGAATCGTGAATATAATAGAATCGCACGCTAGTTAGACAGGGTTAAGTGAGAGGTTATTTGAAGGTTAAAGCCTAGCCTTCTAGGGAAAGGTTTTTGCTTTTTAATGACTTTATGCTGGTATTATTTGGTAATTTTAGAAATTAATATATATGATACCAATGTACCTAGGTGCATTGTATGATACATTGAGATACAATAAAATCCACTAGATTTTCTGGAAGTGGTTTAGAATTCTCAAAGTATTCAATTGATAAGATAACGATAAACTAGTTTCAATTGTATTCCATCATTATTTCTTGATAAACTTGTTATTTTCAATTATTGAATTTTTATTTGAATCTTAGAAAATCATTTTCAGACTAGATTAAGCATCAATCCAGCAATATATCACCCATTCATATACTGCCCCTAAAAATTTTACAAGAATTGTGAATATAATAGAATCGCACGCTAGTTAGACAGGGATAAGTGAGAAGTTATTTGAAGGTTAAAGGCTAGGCTAGGGAAAGGTTTTTGCTCTTCAATCACTATATGCTGGTATTTGGTAATTTTAGAAAGAAATATATGATACCAATGTACCTAGGTACATTTTATGTATCCACTAGACTTTCTGGAAGCAACAGGAATTCGACGTTCTGGAAACTGCACGTACTGAAGTTGCATACCCAAGCTGATACTTGATCGAATCAAATCAAATAGCTTTTTATTCACAAAAACATAATAGAAATTTATAGAATTAATTGAAACATTCAACAGTGGATACTCTCCACAAAGACTTGAGTCTGTGAGTGAAGAGTGAGTTCTTCTGAGATCAACTGAGAACTTGATGTCACCCGTATCACTATGTTTTAATGTGGCTTGTTTTGTCGTGTTGTTGTGTAGTAAAGTTGTGTAGTGTTGTTGTTGTGTATTGTTGTAATGTATTGTTGCTCTGAAGTGTTGTTTGTTTTGTAGAGCTGTTGTGTAGTGTTGTTTTTCAAACAATTATCCATCAAATGTAAACTGGAACAATATTTCCGATATGAAAAATACTTCCATATGTTGTAAGAACAGTCAGTGAGTACATAGCATCCGAAAATACCTCTCAGAGATGAAATTCCCTAAGGACCAAAATACAAGACCAAGATGTTGTGTGCAGACAGCAAAGGTACAGTAGTTGATTATAATAGGGGGGAATATATTTTTGTGTTGCAATTCTGAGTGAAAATATATACGTGCTGAATTTGTGCATATTTTGTAGATATACATATATTTGTGGGCTGCAAAAAAGGTTCGCATCCCTTGCGAAGAATACCTGTCGACCGTTTATTCATAAAGTTACTGTTGGGCACTTTGCAATTCAAAATTTGTTGTATGGGCTTTCACAGTGAGGGTCTTTCTGCAGACGGTAAACAAGGGTATAGGATGAGAAAAGAAGTGAGATAGAGAATAAGGTAAAAAAGGGAGAAGGGGAAGGACAGAAATAAGAAGCAGGAAAGAACAGGGAAGATGAAGAAAAACATGAACAACATGAAAATGATGAAGTGGAGAGAAACAGAAAAGGGTTGAATTGCAGAGGACAAAGGCTAGCTACACACACTTCAATTTTTGGTCGTACAATTTTTTGCTGTACTTATAAATTCTATTAGATTGTACGGAGCTTGATAAACATCATCTGTTTGACATTATATTATGTAAAATCCAATACAATAAATCCCCGCAAACACACATCTATTTTTGTTCGTACGATATTTTTCTGTCCTTATGAATTTTATCAGATTAAACGGAATTTGACAAACATCATCTGTTTAATAGAATTTATAAGGACGCCAAAATATCGTACAAACAAAAATCGATGTGTGAGTAGCTAACCTAAGGATGGCAAAAAATCGTACGACCAAAAATCGTTGTGTGTGTAACACACACGGCTGAAGACGTGAATTTAAATGAAGAGTTAGATGAAGGCGAAAATAATGGGTTTCAAAGAGTAGAAAGCTGAAAAATTCAATACTGTTGATTAGAAATACAAATAATTATTATTCGATCTTTAGACAATAAAGTTATTGATTCTATGAACCCCAACTAAATGAGGGGGAAAAATAAGTGGTAGAAAACACAGATAACAGATTTCACACAAAACTGAGCATGAAAGATATGCAGGTATTAGAAAGTGTTACATAAATGCTGTAAGCAACAAATTCAACACATTTTGAAATTCAACATAATCCTTTTTTCTATTCAAATACATTGTTTTTTTATAGTCAGCTAGTGATAATTATCTGGATACCTCACAATATATCTTTCTCGAGTTTCTTATAGCATTCCCGTAATAGTCTAATACTGTTCGTCTTATAATATCCCTGGATTCTGTACACCAATTTTTACTTTCCTTGCCCTATTACCATAGGTAAGGAAAGTATTGCTTTCCGAAAAAAATAAGGTACCCCAATTTCTAAATTTCTATACGTTTCAAGGTCCCCTAAATCCCCTAGTGGTCCCCTAAGTGGTTTTTGGGTATTGGTCTGTATGTGTGTGTGTGTGTGTGTGTGTGTGTATGAGTGTATGTGCGTCTGTGTACACGATATCTCATCTCCCAATTAACAGAATGACTTGAAATTTGGAACTTAAGGTCCTTACAGTATAAGGATCCGACACGAACAATTTCGATCAAATGCAATTCAAGATGGCGGCTGAAATCGCAAAAATGTTGTCAAAAACAGGGTTTATCGTGATTTTCTCGAACTGCTCCAACGATTTTGATTAAAGTTATACCTAGAATAGTCATTGATAAGCTCTATCAACTGCCACAAATACCATATCTGTAAAAATTCCAGGAGCTCCGCCCCATCTAAGCAAAGTTTGATTTTAGATTCTCAATTATAAGGCTTCAGATACAATTTAAACGAGAAATTTTGAGTGGAAAAGATTGAGCATGAGAATCTCTACAATTAATGTTCAGTAAAATTTTCACCTAAAATTTAAAATAAGCTCGAAATGCGAGAAAATAAGATTATTCAATTGCAAACTGTTGGCAACTGTTGATTCTATTAAATCATTCACTATGAAGGGATAGCAGACTTCGTGTGTCTCCAGCGTTATTGCCCTGTCACCAGCTGGCTCAAATCTTTGTTTATAAGTAAACTCGAAATGCGCGTGGACACTAGCGTCAGGTGATCAATTTTATTTTCATAACGGCAAGGAAATTTGTGTGAGTGCGCCATACCAGATTTTTGTTGAATTGCGAAATAAAAACATGTGTGTTGAACATTTTTGATATTTTCAATCCATAAGCGTCTTTCATGACGAGTGTATTGTGATATAACGATCTGATTACAATATTTTATTCTGATATTTGTATTTAAGTGTTTCTTCACCTTTATTGTATTCGTTCTCCTATCAGAATTTTAGAGTAAGATAGAAACTCACAGTAAAACATATTCTCTTTATTTATTTCATATTGGGATTCAATTTTCTTCATTAATCTCTACTGCACTTTCTTCTTCTTCTTGTGGTTCCTATCCGTTTCGTATGTTGGCAACCAGCATGGCAAGCCTAATTTTGTCCACAGTCATGCGGAAGAGTTCAGCTGATGTTTTTCCCGTCCACTTTCTAAGGTTATGCAGCCAAGATATTATTCTCCTTCCAGGACCTCTTTTTCCATCGATATTTCCTCGGACGATTGTCTGGAGTAAAAAGTACCTGGAGTCGTTCCTCATGATGTGGCCCAGATAATGCAGTTTCCGGATCTTGATGGTGTTCATGATTTCCCTTTGTTTATTCATTCCCCTTAGTACCTCTTCATTAGTGACATGTTCAGTCCATGGAATCCTCAGCATTCTCCGATAAAGTCGCATTACAAAAGCTTCTATTCTCTTGGATATGTTTTCATTGAGTGTCCAAGATGCACTTCAATCCTCATAAAATTTTCACAGATATTATAACTATACTTCCGTAGTCCTGTATTCAATATGTAGTAGGCCTCCCTCTACTTTACTCTACTTCACTTAGTAAGCTGCCAATTTGCTCTACACTGTTGTAAATTCGCAGCATCAAATCCTCTCTATTTACTTGCAGGTCTGCAATAAGGCAAACAAAGCCTCTCTGTTTATAACAAGCAGTGCAAACGTTGAGATGCACTTTCCGTTGAAAATACCGGCCTAGGCAACGAAAATCTTGTGTAGGATAAAATTGTGATAAAATGGTCAGTGAAGCGTTACTTGAACGATGGTACGAGAATGCGAAATAGGAGAGGAGATAGTGGAGAAGACAAAAGAGTGAGAGATTCAGTAGGAAATGGGAGAGAGTATGAGAGAGAGTGAGACATTTTCTTCCGGGACGCAGAGCTACTGCGTTTGCTTTCTCATGTTTTCATTTCACTCTGCTTTCCTCTCGTTTTTCTCATCTTGAGAGAGAGAAAGAGAGTGAGAGAAAGCGTGATTGATTGATTGATTGATTATATGCCTTTATTAGGGCGGAATTAGGACTCCTGGTCCTCTCTGCCACACAACCCTTTACAAAAGAAGACAAATTTACATAACACATTTCCACATTTTCTATCACACATTTACCACATTTTCTAACACATTGCGACATTTTCTATCAGGACGTAAGGTTACATAGTTTGCTTTCTCGTGATGGAGATTGAGAGAGATAGAGGGTGACTAAGAGATTGATTGATTGAGTACTTTATTTATGTAGATTACTATATATACTGGCTTACACACCTATATACAATAGCTTACAATACAGCAAAATTATATATGAATTTACATAATATAGAATAAGAAAATAATTATTGAACTGTATATGATATGGAAAACTCAATTTGGAATAACTATAGATAATATTGTTATGCATCTACATAAATTGGCGGAGCTTTGGACATATCAATGTCCATTCTTCGGAAACAATATTCAAAATATCCTTCCCACTAACTCTCTACCAAAAAAAAGATAGCTGTGATAAGAGTGAGAGCGACATTTTCTATCAGGACGTAAGGCTACATAGTTTGCTTTCTCCTATTTTGATTTAATTGTACTCTGCTTTCTTATCATTCATTTTGAGAGAAAAAAAACGAAGATAGAATGGAAGAGAGAGATTGAGAGAGATAGAGGGTGAATAAGAGAGAGAGAGAGAGACAGATAGAGAGAATAATAGAAAGTGAGAGAGAGTGAGAGAGACATTTTCCTTCAGGACTCAAAGCTACATAGTTTGCTTTCTCCTGTTTCTATTTTATTCTAATATTCTTTTCTCTCGTTTTCTTTATTTTGATTGAGGGAGACAGAGAAATGGATTGATTGATGAAGAGAGAGAAAGCGATAAAGATAGAGTGAGATAAGGGGTGACTGAGAGGATGAGAGAGACAAAGCTACATAGTTTGTTTTCTCCTGTTTTCATTTTATTCTACCCTGCTTTTCTCTTGTTTTGTTTATTTTGAGTAAGAGAGAAAGAGTAATGGATTGATTGATTGATTGATGAAGAGAGAGAAAGCGAGAGAGATGAAGGTTGACTGAGAAAAAATGAGAGAGACATTTTCATTCAGGACTCAAAGCTACATAGTCTACTTTCTCCTGTTTTCATTTTATTCTACTATGCTTTCCTCTCTTCTTGTTCATTTTCTTTGTTCTGATCTAGCACAAATTGACCTAGCCTGCTGAGCCTATTCAATCTTATCTCTTTACTGACCTCTGCTCTCTCCTGTTTTCCATCTTATTTTACTCAGCTTCTCTCTCTTTCCGTTCATTTTCCTTGTCTTGACCTAGCTAAAATTGACCTAGCCTGCAGAGCCTATCCAACCCTATCTCTATTCTGTACTCCGGTCTTTTCTCAGTTTTTCCAAGCGAACTGCAATTTTTCCAGGTCTGTATTTTCAGAGGTAACTGGTTTTCCTAGACTGCAAGACTAGCGTCAATGCACCAGAAATTTCTTTTCTCCAGCAAATTGTCTCTTGTTTGAACGAAGGTAATAAGCTGACTATGTTGTAGTACTGTTTGTGTGGATTTGTCAGGGATTTGGTTGTATTGTGAAGTTTGATCGTATTGAAGGAGTTTGTTTTGAATTCAGATTCAAATTCTACAAGAAATACGTTGGACTATTATGGTAAATACTGCTTGAAAAGGATGGAGTTATTTTGTTCAATGTAGGCTTGTTGCATATTGTGACGGGACGAGACGTGTCCCGAGTCTGTTTAACTATTTAGATGATCATATCTGCTGAGTCGGCTACAGTCTTCTATTTCATATTATATTGAGCGAGCAATTTCTGTATATGGTTATGTATGTCCAACGGATCTCGGAAACGGCTTCAATGATTTTCACGAAATTTTGAACATAGTAGGTTTATTATATAAAAATTCTAGCACTAGGTTTCATCCCTGGGAAAACTCGCTGAAGGACATGAAAATGATAATAATTATTCATCCTTGGAAAAACAGATGATAATTTCGTTGTCTGTCGATAACAGAAGATGCGTGTATGGGAGAGAGACAGAATTATGTCTAGCTGTTGAATCAATCAGCTTATCTCACGAGAAATATCATCTAGAAATTTTAATCGACTTGATCAAAATGGTCTAATTTGTTGACATGACATGGTATATCATTATGAATTATAGAATATCATAATTTTCGAAGTTAATCATTATTTTACAGTTTTAAAAGATCAGTAAGTGTTATTTTGTTATTCAATTTGATTTGTAAACAGCAATCTTAATTAGAAATTTTCTGTTTTCAAATGTTTGGACTGAAAATTGGATCTGAATTCAAGTGTAAGGAACATAACGTACTACTTGGACTATTATTTATGGTGTATAAATCAAAATTCGGGGAAGAAACAGTTTTGAGCTGTGCCTGTTAGTCCTTCCCCAATCATTTTAAAGAATTGAGTTTTGTTTATCAATAAATAAATAACGAGCGAAGCTCGGTGCCCCGATATTATTATATGATCATAATATAATGTTGAAATCAATGTACGTGTAGTCAGGTCCATGTTATAATGGCAGTATTTGAATAAATTGGTGTGAAATTGTGAATAAATTATACTATGAGACTTTGAAACATATCATTATACATCAATATCTTATTCAGGACATAAGTGCTCACAATTGAAACATCTCCACCAAAATCATGTGACTTTAAATCATATATTCCATGCCAATTTACAGCACAAGTGGTCAGATTTAAGACACCGCTACCAAAATCACAATTAGCCACAATTTATATCCCGATTATAGCAGGCGGTAATCCTCAGGAATTCCAGCAATCAGTTTCAGGCATATCAAGCCAACAGATTAGAGGATGGATGCCCCTGAGGACTGTGAGAGCAATCAGATTCAGAGAGAGAGAGAATTTGAGAGAGTGAGAAAATGTGAGAGACCAATAAAGAGGGAGTGATTGGAGGAGATAGAGACATCGTGAGAGGAAGAGAAACTAATAAAGAGGGAGTGTTTGGAGGAGATATGGTGTAATAGTGAAAAGGAATTAGAAACATGATGATGTAAAGGGAAAGGTAAAGAGATGGGAATAAAATGGGAAAGAGAGAGAAAGAAGAGATGAAAATGAAGTGTGGAAGAGAGAGAAAAAAAATTAGACCATTGAGAGAGAAAGAGAGAGAAATAAAGAGGAAGTGACTGGAGGTGATTGAGTGTAATAGTGGAACGGAAAAAGAAATAGTGATAATGTGAAGAGGAGAGACGAAGAGAGAATAATAATGAGTTTAAGAGAAAATGAGAGACAAAGTGTGTGAGAGAGACAGAGTGACAGAGAGATTGATTGATTGATTAATTGCCTTTATTAGGGCGGGGTTAGGACTCCTGGTCCTCTCTACCACACACCCTTTACAATAAGATAAAAATAGGTTACTCAATAGATTTCAAAAACAATTGATTACATATTATGTAATAAAATTACATAAGATTAATAATAGGAATAAATAAAATTCTTAATAAGAATACAATCACATATGATAAAAGATAATCTTAAACTCAATTAGATTGATTGAGTACTTTATTTATGTAGATTACAATATATACTGGCTTTTACACTTATATACAATAGCTTACAATACAGCAAAATTATAGATGAATTTGAATAATATGAACTAACAAAATGATTATTGAACTGTATATGATATGAAAAAGCAATTTGTAATATAATAACTATAGATAATTAATTATATTGTTATGCATCTACATAAATTGGCGGAGCTTTGGACATATCAATGTCCATTCTTCGGAAAGAATATCAAATTTATCCTTCCCACAAACTCTCTACCAAAACGTTAATTTCATCAATTCAACTAAGGATTTATTTTAAAATGGAAATATTGTTAAAGTATTAATTAATCAATATGAATATTTGAGAGAAAAAAAAAACAGAAAATGAATAAAGTAAAATAATTATATAGGAAGATATGATCAAATCATTGAATTATAAAATGGAGTAGGCTGAAAGTTTAGGGTAATCAACTTCCAGTAATATACAACAGTATGCAGTGGATGATTAAAATAACATATATATTATATATATACAATTTATTCTATAACAGGTTTATAGGTTTGTATTGGTGGGATGGGTGGGACATTGAGATGGAAAGAGAGACAAATAAAGAGGGACTTATTGGAGGTGATTGAGTGTAATAGTGGAACGGAAAAAGAAATAGTGATAATGTGAAGAGGAGAGACGAAGAGAGAATAATAATGAGTTTAAGAGAAAATGAGAGACAAAGTGTGTGAGAGAGACAGAGTGACAGAGAGATTGATTGATCGATTAATTGCCTTTATTAGGGCGGGGTTAGGACTCCTGGTCCTCTCTACCACACACCCTTTACAATAAGATAAGAATAGGTTACTCAATAGATTTCAAAAACAATTGATTACATATTATGTAATAAAATTACATAAGATTAATAATAGGAATAAATAAAATTCTTAATAAGAATACAATCACATATGATAAAAGATAATCTTAAACTCAATTAGATTGATTGAGTACTTTATTTATGTAGATTACGATATATACTGGCTTTTACACTTATATACAATAGCTTACAATACAGCAAAATTATAGATGAATTTGAATAATATGAACTAACAAAATGATTATTGAACTGTATATGATATGAAAAAGCAATTTGTAATATAATAACTATAGATAATTAATTATATTGTTATGCATCTACATAAATTGGCGGAGCTTTGGACATATCAATGTCCATTCTTCGGAAAGAATATCAAATTTATCCTTCCCACAAACTCTCTACCAAAACGTTAATTTCATCAATTCAACTAAGGATTTATTTTTAAATGGAAATATTGTTAAAGTATTAATTAATCAATATGAATATTTGAGAGAAAAAAAACAGAAAATGAATAAAGTAAAATGATTATATAGGAAGATAAGATCAAATCATTGAATTATAAAATGGAGTAGGCTGAAAGTTTAGGGTAATCAACTTCCAGTAATATACAACAGTATGCAGTGGATGATTAAAATAACATATATATTATATATATACAATTTATTCTATAACAGGTTTATAGGTTTGTATTGGTGGGATGGGTGGGACATTGAGATGGAAAGAGAGACAAATAAAGAGGGACTTATTGGAGGTGATTGAGTGTAATAGTGGAACGGAAAGAGAAATAGTGATACGTGAAGAGGAGTGACGAAGAGAGAATTATGAAGAGTATGAGAGAGTGAGAGAGAGAGAGAATGAGATAGTGTGAGAGAGTAGCAAGCTCCCCTGCCACCTATAGCTACATCGATCCTTAACTGTCTAAACCCCAGTCAGGGGTTGGTTGCACCCTTTGGCCGATGGTCTACACTTTTGATTCCCCGTTAGTGTTATAGTGTTAGTGTTTTGGTGTTAGTGTTAGTGTCAGACAGCATCCCTTTCGAAGGGCTTGATTCGCGGTAGCAGTCCTAAATCACTTATAGATATATGGGCACTATCAAATGGTGTATTTCCTAGCAACCCTTTTGCCACTGAAGACCATTTATATCTTCAAACGCCTCGTAGAGTTCAATCCCTTGTGGTGCTTTCTCTTTACCCTCCTCCACCTCCTCCTCCTCATCCTCCTCCTCCTCCTTCACCTCCTCCTCCTTGTCATCCACCACCTCATTGTACTCTCTCACTCTCTCTCGACCCTTTCTCTCTCCCCAGAGAATACAGTCGCAATGAAAAGCCTCCTTTAAATTCAGATCTCGGAAAATGCCACCTCACCTTATCACAAAGCTGGTCCAGTACTGGCTCTGTTGTATATCTATATATCAATCATGGAAAGTAAATCTATAAAAATCTGGTGTGGTACACTCACACAACTTTCCTTGCTCATATTTGAAACTACGATCAGACTTCTGTATAATATGTTTATATATAATTGTTTTCAGAGTACTTTTCCCTTTTTGTAAACTGTGAAATTCGATGATTTTTTTAGTCGTCATTTTTTTGAAGTCGTCGAAACAGTTGTTCTACAGATGAAATAACTCGACTTTGTGTTCTTTTTATGAACTGCGCTACCTACCTACCCCATGCACGAGAAGGAGGTTACTAAGTTTATTTCTCAAGGATGGGGTGGACCCCCATTAGTTTCTCAGAAAGAAGACTCATGCCAGTTGATAGAGCTGATAAATAACTATATAGGGTATGATTTTGAAAAAAATCGGTCAAGTTATTTTTAAGAAAATCGTGGAAAACATGGTTTTTTAGTAATTAACCGCCATTTTTCTCAAGAATATTTCGGAGCTCCTGCAATTTTCCCAGAAATAAGACTCGTGTCAGTTGATAGGGCTTATAAATAGCTATCCATGGTATAAATTTGAAGAATATCGTTAGAGCCGTTTTCGAGAAAACCATAAATAACATGGCTTTTTAGTCATTATCCGCCATTTTTCTCAAGAATATTACGGAGCTCCTGAAATTTCCCCAGAAATGAGACTCATTCCAGTTGATAGGGCTTATAAATAGCTATCCATGGTATGAAATTGAAGAAAATCGTCAGAGCCGTTTTCGAGAAAACCGTGAAAAACATGGTTTTTTAGTAATTATCCGCCATTTTTTCCGCCATCTTGAATTCAATTTTATTGAATTTCTTATTGTCAGATCCTCATGGTATAAGGACCTTAAGTTTTAAATTCCAAGTCAATCGGTTAATTAGGAATGGAGTTATCGTGTTCACAGACATACACACACACACACACACACACACACACACATACAGACCAACACCCAAAAATCATGTTTTTGGACTCAGGACCTTGAAACGTATAGAAAACTTGAAATTAGGGTACCTTAATTTTTTTTGGAAAGCAATACTTTCCTTACCTATGGTAATAGGGCAAGGAAAGTAAAAAAATCATGTTTTTGGACTCAGGGGACCTTGAAACGTATAGAAAACTTGAAATTAGGGTACCTTAATTTTTTTTGGAAAGCAATACTTTCCTTACATATGGTAATAGGGCAAGGAAAGTAGAAATATATATGTTGGCCTAGTCCCTGCTCCAAAATAAATTGGTAACTATCGTTATATTATGAATAATATGTTATACCCTATGAAGTATGTGTTACCATAGATAAAGGATAAGCATAAGCTTATAAGCGTAAGCTTATACGGATAAGCTATATTTCTTGTCTCTGGTGTTACTTACTCAAGTAATCATACTTTTTATTCTGCTATATAAGAACTTGTACTGTGATACTCTAGAGGTCTGATATGGTATAATGAATTACAGTATAATTTACTAACATTTTGTCAAGATATAGGTTCAGTTTCCTATCAACGATTTTATTGACCGAACGTAGTGAGGTCTATATTTCAACTCGGATTTTCTTTCGTCTGTCTGTCTGTCTGTATGTATTGTTCACGCTGAGATTCGCCAAACAGCTTTGATAAGCAACTTTCTATAATAATAAGCTAAAAATTACACTACCCACCTTTATTGGCTGTTGAAATAATAACAAAATCTATGATATATTCATTTATTAAGATCCAGATCCACAAACAGTTGTAAATGGTTTTCGAATAACCTATAACAGCATAATGAATGTTTGTTTACAATAAGGGTTAGTTTCTCGATGCAACTGAGCCGGCTACCTCATCAGTCAGCTGATAACCGGCATGTCTTTTTTTGATTGTTGACTGCTTGCTTCGATTTTCAAATTTATTATATTTTATATTGTACACTCTGACCTGCTGAAAAATCTGCTCATTGTTCCCCTATATTTGTTCTGCTTGTTTCCTCGTTTTTATTTGTAAAATTATTTATTTATTCTATATGGCACACCTGAGCATATTTTCTTCATTTGTAGCCATCCTATTGGTAGATTTGTTTTTCTGACCAGTGATTGGTCATTAACTGGTCAAGTGACCTTTTCTTCCCCAAACCTAGCTTCTCAATTTCGGAGAAGAAGGAAGAGAGAGAGAGAGAGAGATTAACTGAGCACGCTAATGGAGAGTCGTTTGTAACTCCTTTTTGTATTTTTTGTCATTTCAAATGTTTCATTGTTAAATTTATGTAAGAGTGCTAAATTCAATTTAAATGTAGAGTTCCCGTAACGTTAGAATTTAATTTGATTACCAAGTCTCAGTTAAAAAGGAAGTTATTAATTATTATTGAAATCGCGAGCGAAATAATGAAGCCTAATATGATGCCATGCAGCCTGACGAAAGATGCCAGCCATGCAGTGAACAAATCTTCATGAGTGAGTGCGTGTATATTATGGGCCCATATAAATGTTAGTGATTTATAATATCATTATTTCAAAATCTCTTCGACTCAATTTTCCATAGACAAACTGGTATATCGTTTGTAAAAATTCTGACGTTACACTGTCCAAACTTGAGTCGGGCAACCCTTGGGTGAAAGCACTACATGCTCATCCTTAATAAATTTATAAACTTGAAAGAACTCTTTAAAATTCAAATCATATTGTTTATGGGCTTAACCCTTCGTTATCAAATTCATTTATTAATTATTGAACAGACAATATTCTTATATGATTTGGAGAATTTAAATAAATGCAACTTGTCATCACATGTTGTTCCTTAGTGACCCTGTGTTCGACCTTGCTTATAGCTTATTTATTTGCTAATATCATATTCATTTCAGAGGTCAATGGTAACCCATCATCGAGTTACTTGATCTTGAGAAAATATAGTACAATTAATCCTTTGATTAATTGTCAGGAAAATAATCTAGTATACTCTAGACATTTTTCCCTATTTCGTGTGACAAGGGTACTTCCCAAAACAGGAGTTAACCCTCAGATAAGTGCCGTCACCGACAAATGCTTATAGTCGTAGAATAATCCAATAAGATGGGAATAGTAATTACACAATTGATTAATATGTTTTATGACAGTAAACAGAGTACATAACACTTGGAAAATTGGATGTTGTAAAAATTACAACACGCGACTGCTCGTGTTATTGAGTAAGGCGCGACTACCGGAAGGTTAACTGCGCGTCGATGTATACACAAGGTTTTTTGAAATTTTGCATTTTGAGGATATGAAAGGAAAAGGAATTCCTTCCATACTCGAATATTACTATTTATATTATCCACTCTAGAAGACAGGATTGATCAGACTATAGAATCATTCATAACAACTGACAAGTGGATTATCAATTGCATGCATTACACAGATGTCTGGAGAAGCCGGTGAGCAGGTGACACCAGATACTAGTGGATGAGAAAACTACGTGAGCTCTACTGTTCACAGAACTACTCTTAGATAGTACCATAGAAAGAACATTCTATAGGTCGTTTATGTTCTAAATTTCACTGCCAACTCAAGCCGATCATCGCCAGCCAACTCATCGCCATGTTTCTCTGACGTTATTTTTTATAATGAATAACGATTCGCCTCGGCTTGGCGTCAATCGGTAGAGCATGAGAATTAAATACTATAAAATCTGGTCGTGGTTTTCTAGGATACAATTTCGTTAAAAATCTTAATAGGCTCATACAGGAGCTCTCGAAATAATTTAATACTGATTATTAACAAATATATATAAGATTTATACTCTATGGTATTGGGGAGTAAAAATGAATGGTACACCATAAAAAATTTGATACATATATTAGATGAATAATTTAAAAAAATCAGGTCAATATAGAAAATATATAGAGCAACAAAATATACAATGAAACAAGAACGAAATCAAATAAAATATCACAGATCAGTACACTATTTTTCAGTTCTATAGCACGGAACTTTACCATGTGCTTTTCAATTCATTGATCATATGCATTTATTTGCATGCAGCTTTGACATCAACTTGCTGTTGCTTGTCGATTTGGATAATCCTACTTTACATATTACTTCCCAAATCAGAGAATGATAAATTGACAAATCAATAATTATATATAATTGACAAATAATATATATATATATATTAATTTCTATAGTTTCCAATAAATTTCTCAATAATAATTATATTTATCTCAGGGTGTAAGATTCGGCACCTGATGGAATTAGATAAATCAATTTATCCAAAGAACCAGAGCTACATTATATTATTACAAATTGTATTAAAATCAATGATTGGGTGAATGTTAGCATTACAAGCTGAGAACTTATATTCTCTTAATTGATGTACTTTGATATATAAATTGACTCATTCCTATTCAATAAAGTATTTCTTATACCCTTTTAAGACTTGCGCAAGTTTTTTTTGTATTAATTTCTTAATATTTAAAACCTTTCCGACGAGCTAGCTTTTATTTTATTTCATTCGAAGCACTGAGGGCGCCCTATTTTTATTTCAACTATTTTTCACTCACGTGCTGAATTTTTATAAGTTGTCGGCGACGATCCGAAATACCTGGTAGTCCTGGATTGTTGGTGGCTGAAGTTGTCTCTTCCAGGGATTAAATAAATATTTGCATGACTTTTGCTTCAAAACAGCATCACAAAGTCTTATGTACATTTAATAATTAGATTAAAACTTTAAGTCTTTAAAATGTACAATGAAGAGTATTGTGCTCTACAAATTTTGGTGACATTCCATGGTAGTGGTTGGCAGGCATGTCTGTTCTGTTTGGTGAAGCTATGTGACGCTGATAGTCTCTCATATTGGGCCGTTCTCACACTCTCACCCCAACAAACCAATATTCAAACAGTAATCGACTCTTCTACTTCTATCTTTATTTATGAATTTTCCCATTTTATCTCACTCTAGCATAATAATCGTGACTCTTGTCTCTATCATTTTCTCACTCTAACATTCACCTTCATCCGTTGTTGAGAGACTTTCTTCTCTCTTCCTCATCAGCGCTCCTCATCTTTCTTCAGCAGCCACTTTTATCCATATCATTCTCTAACACATTCTGAATCTGTGGATCAAGAGTCTTCCTCCTTGTCACTCTCTCTCTCTCCTCCCATCTTCGTATTCATTCCCTATCTTCTGTCCTTCTCATAATCCCGACTCCCTGACTAATGGAAGTCTCAGATCTGGCCTCTCAAGTACTCTTCATAGCCTCCAAGTGGATAAAAGGTGTACCAAGTGATACGTGGAATAAGAGATAGCTTTCAATTTACTTTGGAGCTCCACTGGATTCGGCTGAAAGCGGCTAAAAGGTAACCTGAATTGCTAATATACTGGAGGCAAGATGCAAACAATGAATTTTCTCATCTACGGGGAAAATGAGGGAGAGCAATCCTCTTGAGGATCTATTATTCTGTAGAAAACTTGAAGACAGTGTTCATATAAGAGAATTATAAAAAGTCAATCAATGTGATCATTACGTTATACATTGTGACAATTATATCCTACTAGCAGGTAACCCGTGCTTCGCAAGGGTCTTTCTTAAAACTTGACGTAATGAAATCTAAGAGAATTCAAAATAGGCCTATAAGAATCCTCGGTTGATTAAGAATTTATATGCTGCATTTCAAGTAAATCAGTATGACCACCTTTCAATTAAAAAAGAAGTTGGATTCAAAATGGCGGGAAAAATTTGGGTGTGACGGAAAACCTGTTCTTATCATTCGAAAAGGATCCCCAATCATACATATCTTCTAATTTCCCTTTTGAGAGAAATCTTCTGCTGCTTCCATACAAACTGGAAGCATGACAAATAATTGAAAACTTGATGTAATCAAATCTAGAAGAATTTAAAATTGGTCTATAACCACCCTCGGTTAAGCAAGAATCTATATGCAAAATTTCAAGTTAATCAGTCCAGTAGTTCTGACATGATAATGCGTCAAACATAATTTCCCTATACTTTACACCTGTATTCTTCTTCTTCGATGGCGCTACAGCCCAAATCGAGCCCTGGCCTCCTCAATTCTGCGCCTCCATTCGTCACGATCTCTTGCCTTCCTTCTCCAGTTCCTGATGCGAAGGAGTTCTGCTGCATCCTTGGAAATACCATCCGCCCATCTCAGTCTTGGCTTCCCCACCGGTCTCTTGCCTCCTGGCTGTCCCATATATATTTTCCTGGGGGCGCGAGTGTCAGGCATCCGCTCCACATGCCCTGCCCATCTTAAACGTTTCAGTCTGACATATATGGACAGGGGTGGCTCCTTATAGAGTGCAGCTAATTCGTTGTTATTTCTTATTCGCCAGACACCCTCATCACACACAGGTCCATATATTCTACGCAGCATTTTCCTTTCCCAGCGGTCTAAATTGCCTGCTGCCTTTGATGTTAATGTCCAAACTTCGCTTCCATACATGACCACTGTACGTATTATGGACTTATATAATCTAGCCTTTATATTTCTATGGACGCTTCTAGACTTGAATATCTGCAGCATAGAGAAGAATGTTTTGTTCCCCGTATTGAGCCGCTTCTGTATTTCTTTCATCTCATCACTGTCCGCTGTTATATTAACTCCCAGGTAGGTGAAGTCTTTCACGTTCTCAAAGCTGTACTCACCCACCAATAGGTTTTGTTCTCTTCTGTTGTGCTGACGTCTGCTTTGATGTAGGAACTTGGTCTTATCACAATTCACCTTTAGACCAATCTCATTAGCTGCATTAGCTTACACCTGTATAGGCTACGTTTATAATCCAGTTCTTTCCTTTATTATAGTATAGAAGATGAGACATGGATGGATGATCATTGTTATTTTACTAAAAGATAGAATAAGTTGAATAGTTTCCCTTTCAGAGGGAGTTTTGACAACCCAGAAAACTCATTTTTCATTTGAAGATATAACGAAAAGGTGCATATTATGACCTTATTTTTTTGCTCAGCTTGCCAAAATACCCCTCATTCCAATATTAAAATTTTCGACTGACTGTACAGTGAGTCAGTCATTCTATCAGGGCTCGAATAATTTTGAAATTTTATTTGAATAAAAATGGAAGAATATAATTTCTTTATGTAAATAACAACACCTTCATTCAAAGACATATTAACTGCATGCGTTTTCGTATTGCCGATGCAGCATTGATGAAACTGTAGACGTTTATTTAGCACTTTGTCTCAAAAATTGTTCTAGCTGAAAAATTAATAATCCATGCCACATGTAGGCCTAAACATTGCATCAGGAAAACGAAGTTTCAAAACTATGTTTTTCAGGTAGAAAGCAATATAGAAACAGATGTTCCTTTTTCAATTTCGACCGTATGATTTGGTGATTTTTTAATGAAATCGAACCATTAATAAAATTTAAACATTAATTCTGAAAAATCTAGAAGAAAAATTAAAATTTGGGCTTCCAGGTGCACGAGATTGATATTTTTAGAATTTATGTGCAAAATTTGGAGATCTAAATCATTCCCGTTTTTCCGGTATGCAATCCACAAGTTGACATGTTTTGATGCGAACAAACGAACAAACACAACCCTACTCTCTCTTATTATATAGATACTATTGAACGAGCAATTTCTGTTTATATGTTTAGATGTTTATATGTTTGTATTTCACCGGAACTCCAAAACGGCTCTAACGATTCTCACTAAATTCTGAGCATAGTAGATTTATAATATGAACATTCGATTCCAGTTGGTCTCATCCCTGGGAAAACTCGCTGAATGACTTCAAAAGCATAATTATCATTCATCCTTGGAAAAACAGCTGATAATAATTATTTCGTCATCTGTTGATGATGGAAGTGAGTGAGCGAGTTCATGTGTGTGGGACTGTGTAAAAATTATGACTCAGCCGTTGAACGTTTGTAATCATTCAATCAGGTACTTAGTGCCGGTTGCAAAAAGCCGGGTTTTTTTCAATCCTGATTCAAGTAGATCCATCTTTTTGAAATGGTCTTCTCTGATTTGGTTCAAGTAGGGTATTTGTGCCGATTGAGCATCAATTTAACACCAAGGTCAAGGTCAAGGTCAAGGTTGAGAGATGTTATCGCAACCACCACCCCGCCCCGACTGAATTCTCTGTTGGAATGAGCCCTGTATTTATAGACCAGGGAGGAGATGTTTACAGCAAGAATTTCTATTAAACACTGAGGAAAATATTTTTATTAGGGGGGGGGGGCGTGGCCTAATTCAATTCCTTCCCCACACCCCTAAAAGGTGTGGCCTAATTAAATTTCCCCCTTCCTAAGAGGTGTGGCCTAATACCATTATTATTTCCCACTAGGTATACAACCAAAAGTAGAATTCAAGTCAAATTCAAGGTCAAGGTCAAGGTCAAATTCAATGATGATCCCCACTTGGATAAAATATCTACTGCAAGTAAAACTAAGGGAGAGAGTGAGAAGTTCACACTCTTCCCAATGCAATAAGAGATCTCATACCTACTGGATATTCTCCAGTCAAGAGGTATTAAATCCATCTATTGCAATCAAATCTAATCTAATGTGGAACTAATCTAAAACTAATAAATTGAGTCTACCTAGTGCAAGGGTAGTGGGAGAATAAACAACTACTGGATATTCTCCAGTCAAGAGATGTTATCTCAACCGCCACCCCGCCCCAACTGAATTCTCTGTTGGATTGAGCCCGGTATTTATAGTATTTTATCCAGTTCCACAAACATGTTTTAACAGGTCTGTGAATATTGAGAGGATTGATAACAGACATGTTTGAACAGGTCTGTGAAAATTAATTGATATTGTTCTACAGAACAGGATTGAGGTCAAATTCAAGGTCAAGGTCAATGATGATCCCCACTTGGATAAAATATCCACTGCAAGTAAAACTAAGGGAGAGAGTAACGACCGCTGGATATTCTCCAGCAAGAGAAGTTCACACTCTTCCCAATGCAATAAGAGATCTCATACCTACTGGATATTCTCCAGTCAAGAGGTATTAAATCCATCTATTGCAATCAAATCTAATCTAATGTGAAACCAATCTAAAACTAATAAATTGAGTCTACCTAGTGCAAGGGTAGTGGGAGAATAAACAACTACTGGATATTCTCCAGTCAAGAGATGTTATCTCAACCACCACCCCGCCCCGACTGAATTCTCTGTTGAATGAGCCCGGTATTTATAGTAATTTTAACAGCATCAAAATCCAGTTCCCACGGTTTTTTGTATACCGTCTTCCAAACATGTTTGAACAGGTCTAATAATTAAATAATAATAATAATGATAAAAAAAATAATTATTTAATAATTGAATAATTATAATAGATGAATAATATTAAATAATAACAAATAAAATAAATTAAATAAATAAATTAAATTATTATTTAATATTATTCATCTATTATAATAATTCAATTATTAAATAATTATTTATTATTATTATTATTATTTAATTATTAGACCTGTTCAAACATGTTTGGAAGACGGTATACAAAAAACCGTGGGAACTGGATTTTGATGCTGTTTAAATTACTATAAATACCGGGCTAATTCCAACAGAAATTTCAGTCACAGTGGTGGAGATAACATCTCATATAACAAGATTTTTCTACACTAGACTGAATGCTACAACAATTCTTCATTGTGAGGTGACCTAGTTCAATGTAAGTATGAATGACCTTCAGATCAAGTTACAAAAAAGTTCTCTTATCACCGGGATTCGAACCTGAGACTCCAGATTGGTAAGCCGCAATGCTATCAACTAAGCCACTAAACAAGATTTGAAATTAATCGATCAAAACGAACTCATAAGTTTGTTATCACAAGAATAGATAATGTAATGATATTATTCACAACTTCACTAATCAGTAATAATTTATCATTATTATGTGGTAGATTACCAAGAGCTACTTTTAAGTAATGTAGATATTTTAAATGAATCTCCTAAAATGCATTGTGAATTTGATATTGTTTTCATAATTTTAAAAACTTTATTATTGGCTCAACTAATTGCTTGTTATTGCATAGCTTGTTATTAAATAATATTTCTATTGTAAGTTCAATCTAATTAATAAATAAAATGATTTAAATTGATGGATTTAGTGATAGCAAACTAATGATTCCGCGGTCTGATACATATGGGGCCCCAGGTTCGAGTCCCCACAGTATGAATAGTTTTTTGACTCTTTGAAACAACTTTTGAATTTTGTTGAACAAAACTACTCATCAAAATCCAAACTGAACTTAATTTTCTTGGTAGGAAAGATCTTTATAACCTTAGATTTAAGCAGGAAAGATTATTGTTTTATAATTTTCTAAATTAAGCTCAGTACCTTTTTACAGGTTTTTTTATTAATTTGAAAATGAATTTCAACAAATAAATTGTATTCTTGATTGAATTACAAATCTGAGCATTTTTCAGTTCCACTTTATAATTTATTTTAGAAGGAATGTTGGACATTACATAGGTGTTAAAAAATTCTCTTATCAGGTGGATTCAACATTATATTCATACCAAAATTTGAATTTATTTTTTGAAGTGGGAGGGAAATCATGGAGTAAGTTTGGATCAGTTAAATACATCCATTGTTCATATTATTAAGATCAACATTCTTTGGTAGATAATAAGAACCGAATTTTTTTGCTAAACTAACGATATTCTGTAATATATTAATTAATTCTCCAGCCTCTTGATTTCTACTTGATTTCTCCTGTTTTCTACTCAAATGACATCCAAATTTATCAATACTTATGTTTTTTTTATTATACTTCATGTTTGTATATGAATTTTTCATCAAACCATGCTCTAAAGAACCAGGGTTGTGCTGTTTCAGCAGCATACTTTTCATACTTTGATAATAATTGTGGATCTGACATTGCTTTGAATTGTTCATTATCATTAAGATCAATTTCTGGGATATTATGAGCAACTAATGGGATTGTGAATCAAATTAGAGATTGTGAATAAAATTCTGAATCAAATTTCTAATTTCAACATTAATATTATTATTCTTCTTATTATTATGTAAATATCAACCAAATTTATCAATAGACATTATATTAGAGTATATTTTTCTATAATACTAAATTACCATCAATAATTATTCCAATTCCACGCAACTCTTCTATGATACTCATAATCTCTGCATCATGTCCAGTGTGCCCAGCTATTTTTGAATTTACCAATAGATTCAATCTTTCACATAGCTCGTTTGGGTTATCCCAATAATCATATTGCTTTTTCATTTTTTTCTTGGTACTATACAATTTGCATATCTTCTTGTTCTAAACTACTATCACCAGCACCTCTACCTCGAGTAACTCCTTTTTTAGGTGGGAATAATTTCTTAATAATATTAACATATTTGTAACTGGTATTTCTCTTAACTCGACCCAAACTATCAAGATGAACTGATGTTATTTGAAGTATATTTTTATAGGTTTGCAAATCAGTTCTCTTGTAAATATGTTTATCAGGTACTGCTTTGAATAATAATTCCAATAACCCATGTGTAAGCATGAATGATTTGCTGTTATCAATGAGGATTTCTTTATCATAAAATTTTACAACTTTATTACCAATTTGCCACTCATTAATATCAGGATTATAGTGAACTCCATACAGATTTCCTCTTTTTGTTGCTCGCATGAAATTATCTATGTAACTAGAAATGCTAGCTCTACAGGCATTCGATGTTATTCTTTGAATTGTTGAATTGAATATTCCTCTAATTCCACTTTTATCATCATCAGCACCGGTAGTTATAGATCCTTCTTCTGCTTCTTCTTCTTCTTCTTCTTCTTCTTCTTCTTCTTCTTCTTCTTCTTCTTCTTCTTCTTCTTCTTCTTCTTCTTCTCCTTCTTCTTCTTCTTCTTCTCTCTTCTTCTCCTTCTCCTTCTTCTTCTCTTCTTCTTCTTCTCTTCTTCTTCTTCTTCTTTTTCTTCTTGTTCTTGTTTTTCCCCTCCTTCTTGCTCTTGTTGTTCCTTCTTTTCTATTTTAATTTTTCTTTCAATGGGTTGATGTTGTAATTGCTTCAATGATTCTGTAATTGGTTTGAATTGTTTTTGAAAGTGTTCTTCTTCACTGACTACATTATGTGATAATTCACGATGTTTTCTACGAACTGAGTCACATAGTTTTTTAATTTTTTTTTTTAGCACACTCCACTCTTCCAAATCTTTTTTTATGCATTTTTATATTATAACAAATCTATCAAAACCAAGTCTGTACCGACCATTGTGTGTGTCACATTCTTTATTAATAACTAGAAATTCATTATTATTATTTCTCCATGCTTGAGCACATAATGCATTGAATTCACCCTTACTCATATCAGGGTATACATGATCATGATATATATGTTGTAGGCCACGATTATCCTGCTTGAAAGCAACAACTAAATTACAATTATCCCTAATCAATTGTTTGGGAATACTAGAGTAAGTTTGACAAATGTAAAAACAATCAATTTTATTGTGTCTTCCCATACTAAAATAGTTACGAATATTTTGTTGATTCTCCATACAAATATCATCAAATATCATAACTGAATTTTGAGGCATATCATTTGGTTGTTGAATTTCATCATTATCTTTGTACAAGTTAAATTAATTTCAGGTATCTGTTGCATAATCTTTTTCAAGAGTTGGTACTTATTTTGCTGATGTGATTTAGTGAATATATTCAAGTGTAAGAATTTAATCCCATTCTCTGCAAATAATAAATTGAAAACTGTATTAGTTTTCCCAGAATTACTTGGGCCACACACAATACATCTTATAGAGTTTGGTAAGAGTTCACTGTGTCTTTTTGAAATCTTAAGTCTCCTGTTATCATTTAAATACTTGTCGAAGTTTATTAATGGTAGTTTTGATTTATGCTGTTTGAATTTGAACATATTTTTTATTATATTACATCATATCATCACCTTCAACCCATGAATTATATTTTGAATCAAAACCAAGCCATTTAACATACATCTTACCATCTTTCTTCTTCAGTACTTTCTCAATTAGATAGACATCAGGATATTTTGTTTTTTGCATTTCATATTCATAGAATGTACCTTTAATGATTTCATTACTAATGTCTCTCAGATGATACGTGAAAGGAATGGTAGGGAGTATATTGTGTACAGTGAATATTTCATTTGTCCAGTTTCCTAGATAGCCTTTATCAAATATTCTTTTGTAGCGACTAATTCGTACTTTATCGCCAATCTTATACTTTGGTTTCATCTGTTTGAATGTTTTACGCATGCTAGCTTTCTCTATATTCATCAGCACATATTTCTCATTTTTCCTATTCACCTCAACAGGTTTCATTCGAATTGTTCTGTGGACACTGTTATTGTTATTAGTTATTAGTTTAGGTAGTAGTTCCAGCCATTTATAATTACCCTGTATTGTGAATTCACGGAACATATTCTCTTTGAGAGATCGATTGGAGCGCTCACAAATTGCTGCTTTTTTATCACTATATGTACTGTAATGATTGATTTTATGAGTTTTGAATAGATTCTGAACAGCTGCGTTGTAGAATTCTTTACCTGCATCAGTTTGGAAATTAACTATTTTGTGCTTCTCAAGTATTGGCTTCAATGCTGCTGCCACCTCATTTCCAGTTTTAGTTTTCATTGGTATTGCAAATGCAAATTTACTGAAACAGTTGATTACAGTTAGTATGTACCTAAAGTTTTTATCAAATGTGCTGTAGTTGGACATGTCAACAATATCAGCTTGATATAAATCTGTTAGACCTTTTATCTCAGTGCGACGTGTTAGGAAATTACGTCTGACTCTACCATGCAGCTCATGTGCAAGTTTCTTTCTTGTTGACATTATTTTTTAATTGATTATACATTTTTGTTCGATGGCTTTCTGTTAGTATACTTTGTACAATTCTACCAATTCTATCAATTCTATCTTGAAAACGTAATCGATCCATGCAAGATTGTTGCCAGATTGTCCCATCCCTGGATCGTTTCATTGCATAGTTATAGGTGTGTAAAATATTCATTGAAACCAATCTATTTTCAGGAGCAAATCTAACTTTTTTCATGTGTTTTTTTATCTCACAATGAAATAGGTTCAAAAACAATTAGGAGATTATTTTGTAGGTTTGAGAGTTCAATTTGTTATATTCCTCAAACATTGTTTTAGATTGCAATTTAACCTATATAAATAGATGTATAACAACTTTATTCTCATTTCAGTACCAGATTCACAATGGACCACAAGCCACAAGCCAGATTGCTTTCCTCTCTATATAAAAAATGGTGACGAGTATAATGGTAATGTTATCTTATATAAATGGACAGAATTCTTGACTACTGATATTAAGATACTATTTGAACAATTTAGACCAACTAATAATGCTTTCAAAATCGAAAAAATTTAATGGAAATGTTAAATGGTTTGTTAGTTTACATGTGAAATTAAGAAAAATTGTAACTGATGTTGATCAATTGGAAATCACACCTACATTTCATGGAAAATCAAGATCAATTATCAATATTCATAATAATGTCAATGAGTTTCATAAGCAATGGGAGGAGGCTGAAAATATAATAAATGAAAAGTTTGATAAATTCATTCCAAATGGTAGTGGGTGGGTAATTGATGAGTTTCAAAGATTTGATTTGAATATAGTGAAATATTCACCCATACATGGAACAGGTTCATATGTCTTGACACCCAAAAGAATAGCAGTTAAAAGAGTAATTTTAAATATCAGGAATGAAGATGATTTATGTTTTGTCTGGTCTGTTCTAGCTTATTTTCATAATAATAGAACACATAATAGAGTTAGCGACTTGAAAAAATTATTAAATCTAATTAATATCAATGATCTAAATTTCCCACTTATTTTAGAAGATATTTCAAAATTCGGAAAACAAAACCCAACTATATCTATAAATGTTGTTGGATATGAAAATGAAATTGTCTATCCATTACTTACATCAGAAAATCAACATAGAGAGCATGAAATTACGCTTTTACTTTTAGAATCAAATGGTAAGAAACACTATACTCTGGTGAGGAATTTGTTCAGACTTTGTTCCTTAAATTCAAGTGAATCATCATTCCTATACCGAAGTTCATAACAGATAAGAAAGCTATAGTGAATGTGAAAAGTGATGACAGTCTTTCATTTATTTGGTCTGTCTTAGCTTTCTTCCATAATAGAG
This sequence comes from Nilaparvata lugens, assembly GCF_014356525.2. Taxonomy (NCBI): domain Eukaryota; kingdom Metazoa; phylum Arthropoda; class Insecta; order Hemiptera; family Delphacidae; genus Nilaparvata; species Nilaparvata lugens. The sequence continues at coordinate 14,275,399 of NC_052515.1, forward strand.
GACTAATAGAGTTGGAGACTTGAAAAAATTATTGAATCTAATCAATATCAATGATCTAAATTTCCCACTTAGTCTGGAAGATATTTCAAAATTCGAAAAACAAAACCCAACCATATGTATAAATGTTATTGCTCATGAAAATCATTCCTTCTATCCATATCTAGACGGAACACCAGTTATTGAACTCAAGAACAGTGAACAAGTGAAAAAGTTGAGCGTGATAAGTGCATCTAAGCAGCCAGGTAACCAAGAAAATAACAGTGTCAGTACCGTAAATAAAAATGTCATCAGAGATAAGTAGCAGAGAAACACTAATTATTCATCAAAATATACGCAGTCTGCGAAGTAATTTCGATTTATTCTTAGTGCAAATGAGGAAATTAGAAAACAACCCGCTAATAATAGTCTTGACAGAAATATGGATACTAGAGAATGAAATAGACTTATATCATATAGAGGGCTATTCCGTACATGGTAATTTCAATCATAACTACAGAGCAGGAGGAACTTTGGTTTATATAAGCAGTGAGATAACGTTCAAAACAAAGACAATAGTTTTTATTTCAGCGGACTGTGTACATATATCTTGTTCATATAATAATTTTGAATTTCAGTTGTTGGCTGCTTACAGGTTGCAATCAAACTCACCCAAAATATTTCTTAACGAATTAACCTTGTACTTAGAAGAAATATTTAATATTAACGAAAACAATGAGGTCCCTTTCTTTTTCACGGGAGATATAAATATAGATCTTTTTCAGAACACCAGAATTATTGACGATTACAAATATTTAATGAATAGTTTTGGATTTGAATCACTCAATACTGATTACACTCATAGGTCCCAATTTTCCAACTCTTTAATAGATCATCTTTACTTAAAATCCGGCAAAAATAGAACAAAACTGAATAAAATTAATCTAATTCCAGGAATACTACATTTATGATCACAGTACAATCATACTTAAAGTTGAAGGATTGAAGAGATCCAACGAAGAAGCAGATACAAATTATAAAAAATATGCCTAATCAATTACCGGAAGTTGAATAATATTTTATCATCGATTGATTGGGATAGAGAAATACCAGCAGTATCAGTTGATGAGGGATGGGAAAATTTCATTGACATTTTAAAAAACGCTATCAAAGATTCACAAGAAAATCTTCTTTTAGAAAATAACTTGACACAGAAATATAGGTCGCCATGGATAAATAGTTATCTGATCAAGCAAATAAACTTAAGAAATGAGTTATACAAGAATGTTATCAAACAACCTAATAATGACGACTTAAAACAAATATACAATACATTCAAAAATAACTTACGTAATGAACTGAGAGAAAGAAAACAATATTATTATTCAAAACTGTTTAGAGAAAGCCAGGGAAACATTAGAAAGACGTGGAAAACAATTGACGCGTTAATAGGATTGAAAAAAAATAGAGAACCACTAAAACTGATTGTTGATGAGCAGGGAAATAGCATACATGATAGTAATAAAATTTCCAATTCGTTTAATTCTCATTTTCTAAATGTTGTGAATGAAATGAATGATGAATTAGAACAAACCACATTGCAAACTAGGGAAGAGTCTGCTAGAATATCAAAATAAGGTTTCCATACAATTCTCCAACAAATTCAATTTTTCTCCACCCTACAAATCCGGAGGAAGTAGCAAGTACAATAAGAAAATTGAAAAATAAATCTTCACCAGGTGTAGATGGGATAAGCACAAGCATGATTAAAAAACTTACATGAATTATTTGAACAAATTAACCGATCTAATTAACCTAGGTATTGCCAAAGGAAAATTCCCAAGCATGTTCAAACACAGCGTAGTTATACCTATTCCTAAAAAGCCAAATTGTAAAAACATAGATCAGTTCCGCCCAATTTCACTTTTACCGGTTTTTTCTAAGATTTTAGAAAAAATATTCAAGATTAGACTTGAAAACTTTTATAAAAATAATAACTTTTTTAGTGATAACCAATATGGTTTCCGTGAAGGAAGAAGTACAGAAGCGGCAATTAAAAATCTCATTTCAAAAATAAATGACAGTTTTAGTGTTAATAATAAGTGTGCAGCTCTGTTTCTTGATATATCTAAAGCATATGATGCAATTGATAAAAACATGCTTCTAAAAAAACTTGATTTATCAGGAGTAAGAGGAATTGCCAATGATTGGTTAAGATGCTACCTATCTAATAGGAGTCAAAGGGTCAGAATTAACGATACGTTGAGTGAACCCGGGGACATTACCATAGGTATTCCTCAAGGATCAGTGTTATCAAGTACTTTATTCCTGGTCTTTATTAACGATTTGACGGATGGTGACTTACAGGGAAAGATTACATCTTTTGCAGACGATACAGTGATATTTTATTCGGCCAAAACAAATCAAGAACTTAAAAATAAATTAGAAATGGATCTTAAGCACCTTCGGTGGTGGTTTTGCGAAAATAAATTAACTATCAACACAGACAAATCTAATATAATACAATTTAATCTTCAAATACATGGATCAGGAGTTAACTAGTATTTACTTCCATAAATTAGATTGTGCGCAACAGGTGAATAATTTATTGTGTAACTGTGAAACTATAAAACAAGCACGTACAGTTAAATATCTGGGCCTCATATTGGATAGTAGGCTCACTTGGTCAGATCATGTACAGAAGATAAAAAATGAGTTATTTGTATACATAAGGAAGTTCTATTACCTCGGACAGTTATGTCCAAAAGAAGTATTGTTACAATTATACCATGCAATTATTGGTTCTAGAATAAATTATGGAATAATATGCTATGGGAGTGCATACAATGTTCATATTAAACCTGTGATTACTGGTCAGAAACATATATTAAAAATAATTTGTAATAAACCTAAACAATATGGTTCAATGATGCTCTTCAGAGAACTGTCAATATTATCAGTGAGACATTCTTTTCTATTCAAAGCATTGCTGGATTTAGCTGAAAATAATTTCGATATTCAACAGATGAGAGAAAGAATAAACCTCAGGAATTCACAGGACATTAACCTCCCAAAACCAAGATTAGAACATTCCAGACGACACTTCAAATACATAGCTATAAAAATATTCAATTCACTTCCAGTAACAACAAGGAAAATAACGTCATGTCAGTTATTTAGAAAAGAAATCAAGAAATTCATTTTACAACTAGACAACCCGAATGATTTTTTTACTAAATTAATATAGGTCTAAATTTAGTATAATTTACACATTACACGACATGAACACTGCAACAATCAAAGATCATTGAACTCACAAATCCCGTCCGGTATGCGTAAACAGTAAGACAGTATCAAATTTCAATCACTGTATCTTTCTTCAAAACGCATTCATTTATGGTATAATTACATCAGCACTTTGAAAAAAAAAAAACGAAACGTTAACTATGAATAAAATTGAACCAAATATGAAAAAAAACAGCAACCACTCCGTACATAGTTTTAAGTTTTGTGTAAGTGTGTGTGTGTGTGTGTGTGTGTGTGTGTGTGTGTGTTGTGTGTGTGTGTGTGTGTGTGTGTGTGTGTGTGTGTGTGTGTGTTTGTGTGTGTGTGTGTGTGTTGTGTGTGTGTGTGTGTGTGTTTGTGCGCATGTGTGAATGTGTGTGCGTATGAATGTGTGCACATATGTGAATGTGTGTGCGTATGAATGTGTGCAAGAATGATTATAAATATTGACATATTGATTTATTTCAATATAATACCATATTCAATTATTATGTTCTTCATGATATAATATTTAAATTTGTATATAAATATTTTATTATATATATTCAAGTGTCCCCACACAGGGTAGCCTATAGGGAACACATATTAGAAATTAGGAAACAATATTGTATTTGATTTTTGGAATGCATTTGATTGTATAATTATTTTTTTTTTTGAATAAAGAAAGAATCATTACTCATATCAAAAAATAAAGATCGGCAGCACAAGATTACACTATTATTATTATCAAGTAAAGATAAAAAACATTATACACTTGTAAAAAATCTATCAAGATTATTGTCCAATTATACTAAACATGGACATAAAGTAGAAATATGTCCACACTGTTTTCATCGATTTACTAGAAAAAATGCCCTACAAAAATTGAACAATCATATTGAATCATGCTCTCTGGAGAAAACTCAGAGAGTAGAAATGCCACAAAAAGGACATGAAATTTTAACATTCAAAAATTTCTCCTATACACTTAGAGTTCCCTATATCATTTATGCAGACCTTGAGTGTCTAATCATCAATGGAGAACACATTCCTTGTGGATATGGATATGTTATTGTAAATGAAAGTGGAAATATTCACTGTGGTCCTAAAATTGTAAGAGCAAATTCCCTTACAGAATCTGGAACCTTAATTGAGAAATTTATAGGTGAATTAGATGAATATGGTATTATTCTGAGAGATAAATTAAAACAAGATATCCCCATGACCATTAATTCTGAAGAGAATAGAAAATTCTTAGAGGAAACATTGTGTTGCTTATGTAATAAACGTTTACTGTTTGATAGGGTTAGGCCCACTCACATTCAAAGCACACACAATTGTTTCCCTCTAGCACCCTTGAAAGAAACACCACCTACTGGTAGATATGAGAAACTAATAACAACATTCACAAACAAAGAAAAATATGTAATATATTCTGATAATCTAAAACTCTACTTAGAATTGGGTATGGTGTTGAAAAAAGTACACAGAGGTATAAAATTTGAACAAAGTAGATGGATGAAACCTTTCATTGATATGAATACACAATTAAGGACAGTAGCAGATAATGAATTTGATCGAACCCTTTACAAGTTGATTAATAATAGTTGTTATGGCCGCACTCTCATGAATGTTAAAAACCATACAGACTTTGAAATTGTAATGGATGAAGAGAAACTAGACAGAATCATCTCCAAGCCAAGAGTAAAAAATTGGTTTCCATATAATGAGAATGTTACTGGTGTGTGCTTGAATAAAATTAAAGTTGTATTGAACAAACCAATTTTTGTTGGTGCTGTAATATTGGAACACAGCAAAAATGTTATGTACGATTTCCATTACAATCAAATCAAGAATATATTCAAAGACAAATGTTTTGATGTCTGATACTGATAGTTTTATGTATGTGATACAGACTGAAGATATTTATGAAGATATTAGGAAATATAAACATTTATTTGACACATCAAACTTTCCTAAAAATCACCCATGTTATAATGAGGAGAATAAAAAAGTAATTGGTAAATTCAAAGATGAGAATGGTGGCAGAATTATAACTGAATTTATAGGATTACAAGCCAAAATGTACTCATTTATATTCTCTAACTGTGAAGAAAAGAAGGTGGCCAAGGGTGTTCCAAAGAGTGCTCAAAGAAACCAATTACAATTCAAGTTGTACAAAAAATGTTTGTTTGAAGGTGTTGAGCATACAATAAAATCTGTACATATTGTAAGTAAACTACATATTGTCACAACTGAAAACCAGGAGAAGGTTGCTCTTAGGCCCTATGATGATAAAAGATTCATAAGAAATGATTGTATAAATACATTGGCTTGGGGACATAAAGATATTCAGAACAGTAAAAGGAGGTGTGATGATGAGCATGCTGCTACCAAAAGGGTGAGATCACTATCTAGCTAGGTAGGTAGGTAGGTAGGTAGGTAGGTAGGTAGGTAGGTAGGTAGGTAGGTTGTAGGTAGGTTGGTAGGTAGGTTGGTAGGTAGGTTGGTAGGTAGGTTGGTAGGTAGGTTGGTAGGTAGGTAGGTGTGTATTTGTAAAAAAATATTTAGAATTATCAATTATTCCTGTATTTCTTCAGTTATAATATTAAAACCTTGTAGAGGCTTAAAATTAATTATTCTCTCTATTAATTTTTATGACAAATTTTCCACTTTGATGCTGTAATTAATTCTCCATTATAAGGTTTTATAATTATTGTAATCTTCTACATTACTTTCCTAACCATACCACTCAATGGTGTGTATTCATACACATTATCATAAAGAATTAGACAGTAGGCAGAGGTTTTATCAGGTATATTTTCATTAGTTTCAAATGTAAGTTTAACATCTAGTGCACCAGATTTCAACAATTCATTTTGACGACTGCAATCTATTACTATTAGTGCAGCCTTTTCAATGAATGTATTATATGATATTGAAGTAAGATTGTTACTGTTAGTATGTGGATAGTAAGCATGTGGGAAGCTACTAAACATATGATAGAGCAAGTGTTTGCTTCCCATTATATTGTCATAGGGGAAGTATTGTGCATTCAAATAGAGACGAACATTGTGTAGTTTACATAGATCAAAACATGACTTGTTTGCACTCAGTTTATTTTTCTTATCAGTTTGAAAGCCTAGAATAATAAATCTAGGCTTCTCCATTTGTGAAGCTGTTTTAACTGTCCATTGATGAGTAGTAGTTTGAGGAAGTGTTGGATACTCATGTATCTGCCATGATCTAAAAGGTAAATTAATTGGTTTATCTGTATGTGATAGGTTCAACAAATCAAGCCGAATGTGGTCAGAAACATGTATATAGGGTACTTTCCATTGTATCTTTGTAATATTAATTTTAACTGTAGCTCCATCAGTGGTAGTCACTGCATCTGCATCTGTTGAAGATCTTAATAGAATAATTTCCTGACGAACATTCAATATAACTTTCTTGTAGTCTTCCATTACACCCAACCACATCTCCAAAGGTATACAAAAACTGAATTTGTCAATTTTATTCCATCCATCCAATTTCCATCCTGCATTCTCCCACACTTTTGTATTGAGTGCTGTTTCACTTAGAAGATTTTTCATTGTAGTTGTAATACCAAGATTACGTGTACGATCAACTTCCACACCACCAAGTTCATATCTGATTTCATCAAATAAATAAGCTACTCCATTATTAATTAGTGAATAATTTTCAGTTTTAGTATCATCTGCTTTCTTAACCTCAACTTGTCCTTCAATTAGAAGGAAACTTTTACTGGGTAGTGTATAGACATCTTGTTGATTCAAATTTATACGTATTTCATCATTGTGGTTGAATGTTTGAGATGCATAAGGAGTGTGTGTATGATATTCAAACTTTGTTATACTCTCATCAAAGTTTGGTTTTTCTGAGACATTGAATATTGTATCAATAGTATTCATATCTTTTGGATGAGACATTATAATTATTTTTACTCTTATTTTTATTATATACAATAAATCCTAATCTTTGTAATAGTTTAACGTTTTTGGGTGTGAGTTTATGTTGATTTATCATTGTATTATTATTATTTCCACTACTTGAGAATATCAACATTATTTTTATATAGTTGGTGATTTTCTTACATGTAAACGAACAGTTATAGTTTCTCCTCGGAAATTGATCAATTCATTATTTTGATCTATTAGTTTCACATGAATGTGATCTATTCGGTTTGTATTGATTGGTAGGTACACTACAGTTTTTGGAGATACAATTATTTTGAAACCTGGTGGTACAGTTGTATAGAACTCATACAGTATGTGACCTTCACTACCATTATCATAAGATCCTTTTGCAATATTACATTCTACTCTGATGCTATTCACACGCATAATGTGAACTGGTTTTGTAGATATGTGCCATTTATTAGCTTCTAGCTTCATGTGTTGGAATCCAAGAATTGGAGCAACACTATCTTTCATACTGATATCAATTTCTCTATCTGCATATAACTCACACTGTGGTGTATTATTATTAGCTTTGATTTTCAGTTGACCACTTGTAAGAGATAATTTATTACGTATATAATCTACTATATCATCCAATTCATATGACCCTACTGGTATTTTCACTTGTTTTCCATTATAGCTAAACTTATCATTGATATTGTTTTCAATATTTGGAATTGTATTGTATGTATATAGATCTATTAGGGCTACTTCATATTTGCTAGATGTTTCCAGTTGTACTGGTGGGAAAATATCACTTACCAGTGGATTTTGATTTGCTGTTAATGAGAACATATTTTTTATACAACCACAATAAACATAAATGACCACATACTATTGAATTGTCATCGATTTCTTGATACTTCTTATAGTTGTAATGTATTTTTATATCTTTCATATAAGCCATAAATTCAAGTGGAGGACTCAAATTTCCAAAACTATCGAAATAGTCACATGTATTGTTACATTTAATATAACATGTCCAATGACTTCCTGTACTGCTTTCATCATCCAAATTGATTACACCAATTTCTAGATCTTTGAGTGGTATTTCTGGTAGACTATCTCTCATGTAGACACCTCGTAGTGGTAATTCAAGCTTTCTTGCATAATCTATTATTTCAATGTTTGTGAATGGTGTTTTTTTTTTAGAATTTTCCTCAATGTCTCTTGTATCCTCTTCTGATTCACCTTCTTCTTTATTGTTTTATTCTTATTCTTTTGCAACCCACACCCTTTGTAGGGTTTCAGAAACAACCCACACCCTTTGTAGGGTCTCAGAAACAACCCACCACCAAATTTAGTCTTGGCATTCAATAAGTTTGTTACCAAGTATGCTGATGAGCGCTCTCCAAGGCTAGCATCAGGTGATTTGACTCTTTCCCAAGCCAGGGCAGCTAGTTTCTTATCAGCTTCTGTTCTATTCTGATTAGGATTGCTATAAGCTATATCATGTTCCCGGCATGCATCATCAAGTTTATTTATTCCTTTATCACCTCTCTTCAATCTTTTTTCAAGTTTTGTGCCAGGGCCACAAAAATTGTAGCCAGGGATATGAAGTTCAACAGGTAGTAAGTCAATTGCTTTGTTCAATATAGATCCGATTATTCCAGATCCAGACACAACCTTCTTCCGTTTTATTTTCTTCAACAATGGTATTTTCTTCTTGATCATTTTTATTAAGTACATTTTTTCAACATGTATATATTTATTTATTCATCTATTTATTGATTGATTCATACAGTATCAAATCTTTGTTAATCTCCAATCTCCGATCTCTGCTTGAAGAAATCTGAGATCTCCAATCACTAAAGATGTCATATCTCACTTAATATTCATTATATCTTGATAAATGATATGTTTATCGATTTGTTATTAAATTTACTAAAAAAAGTTATTCCTGTATTTTTTTATAACATCAACAGGTTCTTCGTTATTTTTGTAATAAAAAAACTAGGTTCACATTTTCATACAAGTGGGGATCATCATTGACCTTGACCTTGACCTTGAATTTGACCTTGAATTTGACCTTGATCTTGACCTTGAATTTGACTTGAATTCTACTTTTGGTTGTATACCTAGTGGGAAATAATAATGGTATTAGGCCACACCTCTTAGGAAGGGGGGAAATTTAATTAGGCCACACCTTTTAGGGGTGTGGGGGAGGGAATTGAATTAGGCCACACCCCCCCCCCTAATAAAAATATTTTCCTCAGTGTTTAATAGAAATTCTTGCTGTAAACATCTCCTCCCTGGTCTATAAATACAGGGCTCATTCCAACAGAGAATTCAGTCGGGGCGGGGTGGTGGTTGAGATAACATCTCTCAACTTTGACCTTGAATTCGACCTTGACCTTGAATTCGACCTTGACCTTGAATTCGACCTTAACCTTGAATTCGACCTTGACCTTGAATTCGACCTTGACCTTGAATTTGACCTTGACCTTGAATTGACCTTGACCTTGAATTTGACCTTAAATTTGACCTCAATCCTGTTCTGTATAACGTTATCAAATTATTTCCACAGACCTGTTAAAAAACGTCTGTTATCAATTCTCTCAATTTTCACAGACCTGTTCAAACATGTCTGTTATCAATTCTCACAGACCTGTTCAAACATGTTTGTGGAACTGGATAAAACTACTATAAATACCGGGCTCATTCCAACAGAGAATTCAGTGGTTGGGGGGCGGTGGTTGAGATAGCATCTCTCAACCTTGACCTGACCTTGACCTTGAATTCGACCTTGACCTTGAATTCGACCTTGAATTTGACCTTGACCTTGAATTTGACCTTGAATTCGACCTTGACCTTGAATTCGACCTTGACCTTGATTCGACCTTGACCTTGACCTTGACCTTGGTGTTAAATTGATGCTCAATCGGCACAAACACCCTACTGGTTCACGTGAAATTAATCAGGATTAAAATTCAACCGGATATTGTGCAACCGGGCCCTTGTGAGGGAAATTTTTGCATTCCTCTGGGAATTAATCTCAATTTACATATAAATATTATCATAATTTCTTCTTTCATAATAAATGTTTATGCAGAGCAAAGCTCGGTCCCCCATATTTTTCATTATCATCACATTATTGTCATAAATCATCATTTCATAAGTAACTTATAGCCGTTATCTCGATTTCAGATTCAAAATTGAAAATCCCAAACATTTTTAATAGAAAATGAAACATCATTTGTCACATAAAATTTTAAATTTCTAGATTCAGATCCCAATTGACTTATTATTAGATAAACATTAATAACAAGCCTTACGATTGTTCAAAAATGTTCAACATAAAATAAGGTAAAACGACTATACCCACAGTTAAAGCATAAAGAAAATAACGCAATAATGCATAGCATTATAGAATTATAGCATTAATGCTATCATTTCTCTATGGTAAAAGTTCATCACTTTCCTATTTCGAGTTCAGAATTTACGGAACTCAGAGTTCAAAAAGCTGCAATACATCGATCTGTTGTAATTGCTCCAGTCTCCATTGAAACTGCAACTGAACTTCGACGATCTTCAGTTCAACGGAAAGCTTTTAATCAGAAATAGGTCTGTATTAGTAGGAGAAGAGCAGACAGGGAGAGGAAGAGAGAGAGAGAGAGAGAGAGAGAGTGTGAGTGACAGTGAGGGACAACTCCTGTAGAAGAAGTTTTGAGAAGGCTTGGGAAGAAGATGAATGTGGTGGAGAAGAATAAGAAGGAGTGGTGATAAGAAGGGGAAGAAGAAAAAGTAGGAGAAAAAGGAGGAGTAGAAGAAAAAAAAGAAGAGGAATGAAAATTGGAGGAACAAAAAAAGGAGGGAGTAGGAGGTGAGGGAGAAGTGGATAACGATGGAGAAGAAGAAGGAGGAGGAAGAGGAGAAGGAGAGAAAGAGAAATAGGGAGAAGTAGAAGAATTGGAAAAAGAAGAAGAAATAAAAGAGAAGAAGAACTGGTGGATGGAGTTCTGAGAAAACTGTTGAAGAGGAAGAAGAAGGGGAAGAAAAGGAGAAGAAGAAGAAGAAGAAGAAGGAGAAGAAAAACAAGAAGAAGGAGACAAAGATGAGGAAGAAGGAGAAGACTGCTTCCTCCTTCTTCCACGATTATTATAATATGTCTCTTTTTCTACTCCATCTTGTCCATGTCCTTCTCTTTCTCCACCTCCTTCTACCCTTCCTCTTCCATTTTTATATACATTTTCTTCTCTTTCTGCTATTCCTTTGTTCCTTCTTCTCCTCCTCCTCTTCCTCCACGTCCTAGAAGATGGGTAGAAGGTGGTGGAGGGGGAGGAGGAAAACAGGGAGAAGAAGAAGAAGAAGAGAAGAAGAAGAAGAAGAAGAAGAAGGAGAAGAACTCCTCTAGTGAAAGGAGTTCTAAGACGACTGTTGAAGAGGAAGAAGGAGAAAAAAGAGAACGAGATGAACAAGAACAAGATCAAGGAAAAGAAGATCAACAAGAATTAGATCAATAATAAGTAGAAGATGAGGGAGAAGGAGAAGAAGTTGAAAGAGAAGAAGTATGAAGGGCCAAAGTCACTAATTGCAATGATGAGACTTGAACTTAGGGCTTTGGGCTTAAGTTGTGATTGCTACTGACATTGTATAAGTTGATCGGCTAAGTCCCTCACAAAGACGCACTTGATTCGTTTCTTCACTTAGACCCAAGTGCCTGGCACATCTATCTTTTCAACACTACTTTCACTTTCTCCTACACACTCTTTCTCTCTATTCTCTCTTCTTTCTCCGTTCTATTATTTTACACTATGTTCACCGCATACTCTATCTTTCTTGTATTTCTCTCTGTTGTCTCTGTTCTATTTTTTACACTACTTTCACCGTATACTCTCTCTTTCTCTATATTTCTCTCTGTTGTCACTGTTCTATTATTTTACTCTACTTCCTCCTTATACTCTCTCTTTCTCTCTATTTCTCTCTGTTGTCTCTGTTCTAATATTTCACACTAGTTTCTCATTATACTCTGTCTTTCTATATATTTCTCCCTGTTGTCTCTGTTCTATTTTTTCACACTCCTTTCTCCTTATACTCTGTCTTTTTTTCTATTTCTCTGTGTTGTCTCTGTTCAATTTTTCACACTCCTTTCTCCTTATACTCACTTTCTTTCTCTATTTCTCTCTGTTGTCCCTATTCTATCAATTCTTGATCATCATGTATCTCTTTCTTTCTTTCCTTTTTTTTCTTATCCATGTTCTACGTCACCTTTTTCAATCTTCTCCGCCTCCTCCTATTTTTTTCTTCATCTAATTAGCCTTCAACTGCTTCTTCTTCTTCTTCTCCCACTTCCTCCGTTTGTCCTCATTCTCCTTGTTCTTCTCTTTTCCTTCTTCTTCTTTCTTGTCGTCTTCTTGTTCTTTTTCTTCTTCTTCTTCAACAGTCTTCTCAGAACTCCTTCCACTAGAGAAGTTCTTTTTCTCTTCACCTCCTTATTCTTCTTCATCTTCTTCTTCTTCTTTTTCTTCGTCACCTCCTCCTTCTTCTTCGTCTTACTCTTTCTTCTGTTCACTTTGCAGCAGCTCTAGAAGAAAGCACGCTGCCGTAGAGATAAAGAGATCAATTAGAAGGAAGAACGTAACATGAGATCAATTAGACGAGAGTTTTAATTACAATCTGTTCGCCAACTGTTAATGGATTCATTTGTCTTGTGTTGATTTTTGGGCTCAAGTGCATTCATTAAAACCTGAATTCTCTTCAAATACAAGACACAAATTGATATCTATGCAACAATATTCATTCGAAAATATTGATTATGTTAATGATTAACAATTAATTTCAATAATTTTTACTTTCCTTGCCCTATTACCATAGGTAAGGAAAGTATTGCTTTCCGAAAAAAATTAAGGTACCCAATTTCTAAATTTTTATAAGTTTCAAGGTCCCCTGAGTCCAAAAAAGTGGTTTTTGGGTATTGGTCTGTATGTGTGTGTGTGTGTGTGTGTGTGTGTGTGTGTGTGTGTGTGTGTGTGTGTGTGTGTATGAGTGTATGTGCGTCTGTGTACACGATATCTCATCTCTCAATTAACGGAATGACTTGAAATTTGGAACTTAAGGTCCTTACACAATAAGGAACAACACGAACAATTTCGATCGAATGCAATTCAAGATGGCGGCTGAAATGGCGAAAATGTTGTCAAAAAGAGGGTTTTTCGCGATTTTCTCGACTCTGGCTCCAACGATTTTGATCAAATTCAAACCTCGAAAAGTTATTGATAAGCTCTATCAACTGCAACAAGTCCCATATCTGTAAAAATTTCAGGAGCACCGCCCCATCTATGCAAAGTTTGATTTTAGATTCCCAATTATCAGGCTTCAGATACAATTTTGAACAAAAATTGCAAGTGGAAAAGATTGAGCATGAAAATCTCTACAATTAATGTCGAATAACATTTTCACCTAAAATTGAAAATAAGTTCGAAATTCGAGAAAATACGATTATTCCATTGCAAACTGTTGGCAATAATTGTTGATTCTATTAGATCATTCACTATGAAGAGATAGCAGACTTCGTGTGTCTGCAGCGCTACTGTCCAGTCACCAGCTGGCTCAGATCTAGTAGACTTGAGATGCGCACTAGCGTCAGTTGATCAATTTTCATATCGGCAAGAAAAGTTGTGTGAGTGCGTCACACCAGATTTTTCAATTACTAATCAAAGCTGTGAAGGCGAGGAATAGAAGTAAATTGAGATCAGGAAGAAGGAGAAAGAGCAGAAGAAGAAGAAGAAGAAGAAGGAGAAGGAGAAGGAGAAGGAGAAGAAGAAGAAGAAGACGAAGAAGAAGAAGAAGAAGAAGAAGAGAAGAAGAAGAAGAAGAAGAAGAAGAAGACAAGAGAGCAGTTTCAATCACAGTGTAACATGCAATGAGTGTTGAAATGAACTTTGAGTATCTCTTGAAGAAGTATCAACAATATACCCTTTTCCAATAGAACAAGGGAGCCTCTCATCCACCCCCTCCACTACAACCCCCAAGGCGTATTCAATTAATATGCTAATATTATGGTAGTAGCAGTGCACTCTACTTTCAACTTGCCAAAATCACTTTGAATATCTCTAATAAAGACTCTCGGCAAGGATTTGTTACTCCTGTATTTATTTTGTTTACTCTGTGATGCTTTGTCTTTCTCCTGTAGTTGATTGTCATTGCTCCTCTTTGTTCTAGTTCTTTACCTCTCTTTCTCACTCACTCTTTCTCTCTCTTGTTTTGGTAGAGAGTTAGTGAGGAGGATATTTTGAATATTCTTTTCGATGAATGGAAATTTATATGTTCAGAGCCCCGCCAATTTATGTGGATGCATAACAATACTATCTATAGTTATTCCAAATTGCTTTTTTCATATTATATACAGTTTAATAATGATTTTCTTAGTCTATATTATGTGAATTCATCTATAATTTTGCTGTATTGTCAGCTATTGTATATAAGTGTATAAGCCAGTATATATTGTAATCTACATAAATAAAGTACTCAATCAATCAATCAATCTCTCTTTGGTAGAGAGTTAGTGGGAAGGATATTTTGAATTTTCTTTCCGAAGAATGGAAATTTATATGTCCAGAGCCCCGCCAATTTATGTAGATGCATAACAATATTACAGTATATAGTTATTCCAAATTGCTTTTTTCATATCATATACAGTTTAATAATTATTTTATTGGTCTATATTATGTTAATTCATCTATAATTTTGTTGTATCATAAGCTATTATATATAAGTATAATCCAGTATTTAATTGTAATCTACAAAATAAAGTACTCAATCAATCAATCTCTCACACACAAACTCTCTCAATCTATCTCTCTCGTTGCCACTGGCTCCATAATTTCTTCCTTCCATAATCATCTACTTTTTTCCCCTCCTTCTTCAAATATACCTCTTGTCTGGATTGTCTAGATTTGGTGGCAATTATATGATTGTTTATTCGATTTATCTATTTGTATTGTACTGGTCTTGATCATTTTTTAGTTTAATAATACATTTTATTTTATTTATTTGTCTTTATAATTAGAGCTGTATTTATTCTAAAATCATCTTACATATAGTAAGCAATGTTAGAACTCGTAGCTAGAGCACAAGATTTCTTTTTTTAGCCACGCCAATAAATTATTCCAAAAAATATATTTATTCATTTTCCTGTAACACTGTTGTTGATTGGTGAATGAATTTAATTTTATTTGATGTGAGAAAATGTCGGTGGAATAGATCATACAATGGAATTTCATGAAATATTCACTGGGTTATATAGATACAACAAAAAATCTTATGTTAGCAGAAATCATAGAAGTATTTAATGTTAAGGACTCAGGCCATAGACTCAAATTTATATTTTCCACAAAGAAAAACTGATCATTTCATGATCTGAGAGCCAGTCAGGCTGGCCCCCAAAAACAGAACATGCAAGATGAAAATACGTCCTTAGGTTGTAGCATAGAAAAATCAATCTATGCCCGGTTTCTCAGTCGTTCAATAAACAACGCTATAGCTATTGATTCAATAACTTTATCGATTCAATAAATTTTTATTGGTTCCTTAAACATATTTATAGAATCCATAGCGATTCATCTGTTCAATGAATCTGGCAGCATGGCATGATTCCAAACCGACCACTATCGTAAACAAACTTAATATGGCAGCCATGGTAACCAACTAAATCTTGGTTGTTTATTCCTTGCTGCTTGTTGTGAAGTTCAAGTTGAAGGTTATTTTTTCCTACGGTACTGTCATTTTTTTAAAGTTATTATAATAATTATGGTTGAGTTATTATTATATAATTATTATGGCAGAGAAACGAGAACGGGACAAGAATTTTGCAGAGGTTGAAAGAGAACAATAAATTAGTAGAATCTGCCTAATATACAAAAATGTAATAGAAAATAAAAATACAGATAAATATTCAATAAAAGATAAAATCAAGGCATGGGATGCAGTGAGAGAAGAATATAATTCTATCCAAATCATAAAAGAATTGAATGATAATAATAATCAAACAATAATAATAATGATTGTGATTCTGAAATAATTTTGGTTCTATTGTTGTGTGTACCATTTCCTCTTTAATTTATCGATTCAATATGAATATATTATTATAGGCTGGATTTTAGCCTTATTTCGATCAATAAACAAAGCTATAGCTTATCCCATATGATTGGGATTAGGCGTACGGTAGCCAAAGAAGAAGAAGAAACAACGCTATAGCTATTGATTCAATAACTTTATCCAATCAATAAATCTTTATTGGTTTCTCAAACATATTTATAGAATCCATAGATATGGAACGATTTATCTGTTCAATGAATCTGGCAACATGGCATGATCCAAAACCAGCACTCTTGTAAACAAACTTTATACATGATTCCTATGGTAA
This sequence comes from Nilaparvata lugens, assembly GCF_014356525.2. Classification (NCBI taxonomy): domain Eukaryota; kingdom Metazoa; phylum Arthropoda; class Insecta; order Hemiptera; family Delphacidae; genus Nilaparvata; species Nilaparvata lugens. The sequence goes on from NC_052515.1 coordinate 14,291,986, forward strand.
CCGACCAAATCTTGGATGTTTATTCCATGCTTCTTGTTGTGAGGTAATTTCCTACGGTACTGACAATGTCAAAGATGTCATCTTTTGGCTCATGTCTCCAAAACAAGATGGCTGACACCAAATAAGGGCTATCAATGCTAAATAGTCTATAGTGCAACTTTGATTCTGTTTTGTTTTTAAAATACTAGTGATCTACACTAAATTCAATTTTATTTTGTAATTTAATTTTTCTAACTCAATTTTTTGACTGCAACCAACAATTTGACAAATTTATCCATTCAATAAATATTTATAGGCTGGATTTTGGCACTATAGTTTATTGAGAGATTTATGGATCCAATAAGTTTAAGGAGCGTTCTAGAAACGCATTTCTCATATTTATTGATTCAATAAAGTTATTGTATGGATAAACGGCTTATGGATCGACTGAGAAACCGGGCATATATAGTTTATCGAGAGATTTAAGGATTCAATAAGTTTATGGAGCGTTCTAGAAACGCATTTCTCATGTTTATCGATTCAATAAAGTTATTGAATGGATAAACAGTTTATGGAACAACTGAGAAACGGGGCACTAGACTGTTAATTCTATAGTTTTAGTGGAACTATTTCATTGCAGATAATTTGATAATTTTAAATAAATATTGTTGTGTTACAGCTGGTGATGGAGATGAATTTGAAGGCGATAAGAGTGGACAGCATAGGCAGAGTTTTGGACAGGTTAGTGTTGTCATTTCTCATCTATTTCATTATTTTTCGATTCAAGTTGTGTGCCATTATGTTTTGGTGTTCACCATCAGAAGTATTCATGAACCGCACTTGAGGCTGACTGCATTCTCAATCAACTAAGACATGTTGATTCCAAATAATTGAATTTCAGAGTAATTTGCAGTTATTACTTTCCTTGCCCTACTACCATAGGTAAGGAAAGTATTGCTTTCCAAAAAAAATTAAGGTACCCCAATTTCAAGTTTTCTATACGTTTCAAGGTCCCCTGAGTCCAAAAACATGATTTTTGGGTATTGGTCTGTGTGTGTGTATGTGTGTGTGTGTGTATGTGTGTGTGTGTGTGTGTGTGTGTGTGTGTGTGTGTATGTGTGTGTGTGTGTATTTCTGTGAACACGATAACTCCATTCCTAATTAACCGATCGACTTGAAATTTTAAACTTAAGGTCCCTATACCATGAGGACCCGACAATAAGAAATTCAATGAAATTCAATTCAAGATGGCGGAAAAAATGGCGGATAATTACTAAAAAACCATGTTTTTCACGTTTTTCTCGAAAATGGCTCTAACGATTCCCTTCAAATTTATATCATGGATAGCTATTTATAAGCCCTATCAACTAGCATAAGTCTCATTTCTGGGAAAATTTCAGGAGCTCCGTAATATTCTTGAGAAAAATGGCAGAAAATGACTAAAAAACCATGTTTTTCACGGTTTTCTCGAAAACGGCTCCAACGATTTTCTTCAAATTTATACCATGGATAGCTATTTTTAAGCCCTATCAACTGGCATAAGTTTCATTTCTGGGAAAATTCCATGAGCTCCGTAATATTCTTGAGAAAAATGGCGGATAATGACTAAAAATCCATGTTTTTCACCGTTTTCTCGAAAACTGCTCTAACGATTTTCTTCAAATTCAAGCCATGGATAGCTATTCATAAGTCCTATCAAATGACATGAGTTTCTTCCTTGGAAAATTGCAGGAGCTCCGTAATATTCTTGAGAAAAATGGCGGATAATTACTAAAAAACCATGTTTTTCACGATTTTTTCAAAATAACTTGACCGATTTTTTCAAATTCATACTCTGTATAGTTATTTATCAGCTCTATTAACTGGCATGAGTCTCCTTTCTGGGAAACTAATGGGGGGTCCACCCCATCCTTGAGAATGGACTTTGTAACCTCCTTCTCGTGCATGAGGTAGGTAGGTAGAGCAGTTCATAAAAAGAACACATAGTCGAGATATTTCATCTGTAGAACAGCTGTTTTAACGACTTTAAAAAAATGACGACTAAAAAAATCATTGAATTTCACAATTTACACAAAGGAAAAAGTACTCTGAAAACAATTATATATACACATATACAAAAGTCTGATCGTAGTTTCGAATATGAGCAAGGAAAGTTGTGTGAGTGTACCACACCAGATTTTTTTTTATTTTATGTTGGACAGAGATAGCCCTCTTAGGCTGGTGGCTGACCACTAACCACGTGACATGCATGATAAATATATGTGTACACACATGTCGTCATACATTGTTGTGTCATCAGAGCCAAAGACTTCAAACAAAATTTTTGAGGTTAGTTTTTTGTATTTTCGATTTTTTCTTCTCATAATTGCACAGCTGTTGAGTGGTGTCAATCTACACCGCGACTTAGGCGGGATGCACACCCGAGAAACGCATTTCGTGAAGCCCTCTTTCATGAAACTTGTTTCATGCAATCCGTTTCACTCGCGCATGCATACAAAAGAAACGTTCCCTGCTTAATGTTATTAGTTGATTGTGAGCAACTTTCGTTTCACGTTTTCTGAAACTTTTTCACGAAACGCGTTTCTCCGGTGTGCATCCGGCCTTACTCGTTCTGTTTGCACCAAAACTATTATTTTCCAGTAGGCTTCCAATGTCAACACAAACTAAAACTTAGAAGAATGACCAAATTTACAAGAATTAATGAGGAATTTCAAATCCGTCGTACAGCTTTGACAGGTCGAGAGAAGCCGAAAAATTCAGAATCACAAGGAATATACTTTCACATGAACAAACCATTGACCGAACGTAGTGAGGTCTATGTTTTAACTCGGATTTTCTTTTGTCTGTCTGTATGTAACGCGATTACGGCCAAACGCGTTGATAGAATTCGATGAGATTTGGCAGGAGTATTCCTTTTCAACTGCGCGTAGATGTATACACAAGGTTATTTTTGGAATTTTGCATTCTATGGATAATATGAAAAGAGAAGGAATTCCTCCATACTCTGATATCACTATATATATATATATATATATATATATATATATATATATATATATATTATATATATATATAATCTAATCTGAAGATAGGATTAATCAGACTATAGAATTATTCATAATCAATCAGCTGACGAGTGGATTACACATATGTTCTGGAGAAGCCGTGTCTATTTCTATAAGGTCTATAGTTCCAATCAAAGACCTGAAGAGTTATGCAAAGACCTTAAAGAGATAATAGACCCACAATGCCTATGAGTTCTCAATGATGGCTCTCACTTGAAGGCCGCCATTGGGGTATTTTAGCACGAGATATTGTATGTATATATTTGTAATATTGTAGATTACAAAGGCATTGGTATGTAATAATCTTATAGGTTGCCCCCTCAATGACCGATTTCAGTTCCAAGTACGACACTAGCGCTGCATGTGAGTCTATGCATCTTTAAGGTCTTTGGTTTCAATATTTTGTTTTGCAGTCATGGCATTACTATGCATGCCCATTACTATCAATATTATCACATTTGAAAAAAAAACAATTTGATAGGTGATTAAAAATAATCAAATGTGCTAAATAATGCTGAAGAAATTATAATATTTTGATTGTAAACGATTAATTTACATCAGATGGAAAGGTATCCACGAAACTGGATGAATTATACCATATGCAATACAAATTCAAACGTGAACTGAGTTTGTTCACGGCATATAGAAAAAGACGGTAGGTGTCACGCGCATGTTTGTGCTACATTTCCGGTGTAGCTGACGTCATTTTATATCCAATCATCTGTTTTTAACGAATAAGTTTCATAAATAGCCAATAGGTGTTAAAAACCTCGGTTGGTGGCGATGACGCAATGTAGCTGGCTGGCCACTGCCCACTCATTTCATGACCCCTACCGTTTTCATTCAAATACCGTGAGTTTGTTAACATTTCAACCAGGTGACATCAGATACTTGTGGATGAGAAAACTGCGTGAGGTCTACTATTCACATAACTACTGGGGAATTTTTTTCTTATTCTGCCATCACAAAATTTTCTCATATTCTGTGAGCTGGAAAATGGGTTGAGTGATGGCGTTACATTTGGAATCACAACAGTGCCATTCTGTGAACTGTGAGCGGATTGTCACATGTGTGACGTCACTTAATTGAATCATCAGTTGTCGCCAGTGACGTCACTAATGAGTTGCACCGAAGACCAGAGTTATATTTGCTCGAAACATTTGCACTCAGCTACCGAATGCAATCTCCTAATACATATTGATTCTGCATGCTAATCAAACTGTTTCCATCTCTCTCTCTCATCGTGTTCCTTCATCCTATCTGATTCCGATAGTTCATTGATTGTTTCTCTCTCTCTGTCTCTCTATTATTCTGTTGTGTCGCACTCTCTCAAGATTGTTTGTAACAATCTATAATATAGAAAAATGAAATCTATAAAGCACCTGTTATGTAGCTATGGTGAAATGTCATATTTTCGAGCTCAAAATTCAAGTAATTTTTACTTTCCTTGCCCTATTACCATAGGTAAGGAAAGTATTGCTTTCCAGAAAAAATTCTATACGTTTCAAGGTCCACTGAGTCCAAAAAAGTGGTTTTTGGGTATTGGTCTGTGAGTGTGTGTGTGTGTGTGGTGTGTGTGTGTGTGTGTGTGTGTGTGTGTATGAGTGTATGTGCGTCGGTGTACACGATATCTCATCTCCCAATTAACGGAATGAATTTGGAACATAAGGTCCTTACAATATAAGTATGCGACACGAACAATTTCAATCAAATGCGACTCAAGATGGCGGCTAAAATGGCGAAAATGTTGTCAAAAACAGGGTTTTTCGCGATTTTCTCGAAAACGGCTCCAACGATTTTGATCAAATTCATAGCTGAGAAAGTTATTGATATGCTCTATCGACTGCCACAAGTCCCATATCTGTAAAAATTCCAAGAGCACCGCCCCATCTATGCAGAGTTTGATTTTAGATTCCCAATTATCAGGCTTCAGATACAATCTAAACAAAAAATTGAGAGTGGAAAAGATTGAGCATGAGAATCTGTACAATTAATGTTCAGTAACAGTTTCACCTAAAATTAAAAATAAGCTCGAAATTCGAGAAAATGAGATTATTTCGATTGCATACTGTTGGCAACTGTTGATTCTATTAAATGATTCACTATGGAGAGATAGCAGACATCGTGTGTCTCCAGCGTTATTGCCCTGTCACCAGCTGGCTCAAATCTTTAATTGTAGATTTGAGATGCGCGAGAACACTAGCGTCAGTTGATCAATTTTCATAACGGCAAGGAAAGCTGTGTGAGTGCGCCACATCAGATTTTTCTTGTGACTGCAAAGTCTGTTTCATATTTTTGTGGAGGTTTTATTATCAATCAATCAAAATTCAAAATATTGTTTGTTTCATTCTAATTTATATTTTCAGTTTGTGATTATTGTGTAGAGATTGGAATGGACATAACCTATGTATAATATTTGGACAATTTGAAACTAAATTAGGAAATTGAAGAAGTTTTGGGCAATATCCTGTTTTTTTCTTTTCGGATCATTGTATTGTTTTTGCTCAGCTCATAAATAAACAATGAAGGAAAGAATTGCCTTATACACGTACTGAATAATCACGTCTCAACTACTGAGCTGATAAACTTGAAATATTGCATATAAATTCTCAATTTACAGGGGTTGGTTAAAGAGCTGTTTTAAATTATTGTTCAAGTTTTCAGTTCGTCAAGTTTTTAGTCAGACCCTTGCAAAGCACGGGTTACCTGCTAGTCATCAATGAAATTCTATTCAATCTCACACCTCTTCCTCAATAAGTAAGTATCTCCCTCACACCCTCATTCGTTCCATATTCCCCTTCTCCTTCATCCCTTATTCGTCATCACTCTTCTCCCTTCCTCACTGTTTCTCTTTTCTCTATTGCCTTCTCCCTTACTAACAGGTAATGGTGAAATACAGGCGTTGATTATGTTTACTTAATAAAGCCATACTACAAACAAAGAGAGAGAGAGGGACAGATAGAGAAAGAGAGAATATGAGCAGCCCGGTGCAAATCTCCTTACTAGGTATGTCAACTGAGAACCTCACACATTCAGCCAGACATGCAACTCTCCATCAGTTAATTTGTGTTCACAATACACAGCTCCTCCCCTATTATTTGTGTACCTCACTGTGTTCTGTAGTTCACTACAAGAGAAATAGTTATTTGTGCAACTAGTGCGCAAAGTGACAGTTTGCTGCACCGAAAGAAACGTTTACGCCCGAGCTGTAGGCGAGGACGGAATGGTTTCTTGAGTGCAGCAGAGGAACTTTGCGCATGTATTTCACATTAAATTTTTCCTACAGTTACCATTGAATATGAAAAGTGAGTAATTATGGGTAAAATTGCCTGAAATCCATCAAATGTTTTTCTGTGTAATTTTATCATTAATGAATGAAATATTGAATAATGTAGTAAATGAACGAAGGCGGCTGTCGCTCATATGGTGGCTGTCCCGCGAAGTCGGTGTCCTTAATATTTTATAACGTGCACACAACCTATAGCAGCCCAGTCAGTGCAGTTACCACTTAATTTTGATTTGCTGCACTGGTGCCCCATATAACCTACTAACTATTTTGCGTTGCCATGTTGCAAATCTGGAGTGCAGAAAAAAATTTTCCCGCACTAGAGCGGAAAAGTGATTCTTTGTGTATCAGTGCAGGAATGGCCACTTTTCAACGTAACTGTAGGAAATAGTTATTTGTGCAACTAGTGCGCAAAGTGACAGTTTGCTGCACCGAAAGAAACGTTCCTTCCGGAATGGTTTCTTGAGTGCAGCAGAGGAACTTGCGCACGTATTTCACATTTAATTTTCCTACAGTATCCCATTGAATATGAAAAGTGGGTAATTATGGGTAAAATTCCCTGAAATCCATCAAATGTTTTTCTGTGTAATTTTATTATTAATAAAAACATAAATTTATTAAAAATTGAATAATAATGTAGTAAATGAATGAAGGCGGCTGTCACTCATGTGGTGGCTGTCGCTGTCATCCACTGTTGTCCACTGCCTTCATATTATTATAACGTGGACCTCACTATACCACAGTTACCAACTTAATTTTGATTTTGCTACACTGTTGCTCCATATAACCTACTAACTATTTTGCGTTGCCATGTTGCAAATCTGGAGTGCAGGAAATTTTTCCTGCACTAGAGCGGAAAAGTGAATCTTTGGGTATTGTAATCAGTACAGGAACAGCAACTTTCCGAGGTAGCTGTAGGAAAAGATAGTAACAAAGAATGCTAGGTCAGTATCTTGCTCATGCTAAAGAAAGAACTATCCTTGATCACCGGTCCAGGAGGAATGACAGGACAAGAGTTGTTTTCATATTTTTTCCTACAGTTACGTTGAAAAATGGCCATTCCTGCACTGATTACGGAACGCAAAGAATCACTTTTCCGCTCTAGTGCGGGAAAATTTTTTTCTGCACTCCAGATTTGCAACATGGCAACGCAAAATAGCTAGTATGTTATATGGAGCACCAGTGCAGCAAAATCAAAATTAAGTTGGTAACTGCACTGACTGGGCTGCTATAGTGTTGTGAGTGTTGTGGTGCACGTTATAATAATATTAAGGACACCGACTTCGAGGACAGCCACCATATGAGTGACAGCCGCCTTCGTTCATTTACTACATTATTCAATATTTCATTCATTAATAATAAAATTACACAGAAAAACATTTGATGGATTTCAGGGAATTTTACCCATAATTACCCACTTTTCATATTCAATGGTAACTGTAGGAAAATTAAATGTGAAATACGTGCGCAAAGTTCCTCTGCTGCACTCAAGAAACCATTCCGGAAGGAACGTTTCTTCCGGTGCAGCAAACTGTCACTTTGCGCACTAGTTGCACAAATAACTATTGTATTGGTGTAAAAGTGGAAATTCCATTCTACTTTCAAAGTTCATCATTGAATTGCTGAGGTGACACAAGCTATAGGCTTATAAACTATAATTCACAACTCACAATTCCATAGTCCAATAAATGGATTGTACATTCTACAAGCTAGAGAATAATGTAATAGTATGAAGTTGGAATACAATTTGGATAATTAAAATGACGTCTGCAAGAACAGCTAAGGTGAGTGCAATTTGACGCACGATATGAATGAACAGTGGTTCATCGGAAATAAAAGATTAAGTAGGAAGAGAAGAAGGAGAAGAAGAAAAAGAAGAAGAGAAGAAGAAGAAGAAGAAGAGAAGAAGAAGAAGAAGAAGAAGAAGAAGAAGAAGAAGAAGGGGAAACAAGTAACCCTTTGCTGACCAATCTCTCTTACACTGACTTTGCATTAGCCAACACACACCTATAAAATACTCACATACACACACACACAGGAGCTACAGAGAGCCATTAATCAGTAGCAAAGGATGAATGGCACACTTGTCTCCACTTGGATGTCAATGGGTAGTGTGGATGGGAGGAGGAGGAAGAGATTGATTGATTGATTGATTGAGTACTTTATTTATGTAAATTACAATATATACTGGCTTATACACTTATATTAAATAGCTTACAATACAGCAAAATTATAGATGAATTTACATAATATAGACTGAGAGAATAATTATTGAACTGTATATTATACGAAAAAAGCAATTTGTAATAATTGAAGATAATACTGTTATGCATCTACATAAATTGGCGGAAATTTGGACATATCAATGTCCATTCTTCGGAAAGAATATTCAAAATATCCTTCCCACTAACTCTCCACCAAAACGTTAATTTCATTTATTAAACTAAGGATTTATTTATGAATGGAAATATTGTAAAAAACAGAGAGAGAGATAGATTGATTGATTGATTGATTTATTGAGTACTTTATTTATGTAGATTACAATATATACTGGCTTATACACTTATATACAATAGCTTACAATACAGCAAAATTATAGATGAATTTACATAATATAGACTGAGAAATAATTATTGAAAGTATATGATATGAAAAAGTAATTTGTAATATAATAACTATGGATAATTATATTGTTATGCATCTACATAAATTGGCGGAGCTTTGGACATATCAATGTCCATTCTTCGGAAAGAATATTAAAAATATCCTCCCCACTAACTCTCTACCAAAACGTTAATTTAATTAATTAAGCTAAGGATTTATTCATTAATGGAAATTTTGTAAAAGTTTTAATCAATATAAATATTTAAGAGAAAAAAAACAGAAATTTGATAGAGTAAAATAATTATATAGGTAGATAAGATCAAATTATTGATTAATAAAATGAAGTAGGCTGAAAGTAGTAAGGGTAATCAACTTTCAGTAATATACAGCAGTATGCAGTGGATAATTAAAAAACATGAGTTTATATAATATATATATATATATATATATATACACAATTCATTCTATAACAGGTTTAAAGGTTTGTATTTGTTGGATGGGTGGGGGATGGTTGTCATGTGATCGTTCTAGGGCCGGACAGTTTCAGTCATTTGTTCCAGAAGATGTTTTTTGAAAGTCAGGATGAAGCTCGCTCGGCTCTCGATGGACCTGATAGAAACAGGAAGTGCATTCCATGCACGACAGGCACTGACTAAGAAGGATTTTGTGAAAATAGTAGTTCGATGATTGGGTATCCTTAAAGTACTTTCTCCGGTTCTAGTATGTGAAGCATCTATCCTCCTACCTGCAAATTTGAAATCATCTTCAAAATAGTTCGGATTACCGTATTTCAAGATATCTCTAACAAGCTTGACTATTCGAAAAAGCCTTTGATCGGGAAGCTTTAATGTTGAACTAGCAATGTGGGCTGGGGTGATATGATCATGGCGTTGGAGAGAGTAGACGAAACGTAGACAATAATTTTGGCAACGCTGTAGTTTATCATTCAGAGTGACTTGCATATCGTTAAGAACAGAATTACAATACATTAAATGTGGGAAGATGAGAGATTGAACCAATAATAATTTAATGTTTCTAGGGAGAATATCGTGCATTTTCTTCAATGCATGCATGGCTGAGAATACCTTTTTACAAGTTTTGTTCACTTGTTCTGACCAGTCAAGAGTATTTTTCATAATAATGCCTAAATTTTCAACTGAGCTACAGTAAGGAATGTCATTACCGTCTACACTAATTTTGTGAATCGATTCAAGGTCAATATTGTTTATAAGACGAGAATATCCAATTATAATGGGTTGTGTTTTGATGGGATTAAACTTAAGGCCATTTTTCTTTGTCCATTCCACTATCAAATTGATATCCTGATTCATTATTCCAACTGTTTCATTAATTTTTGTTATGGGACAGCTTAAATATATTTGAAGGTCGTCTGCATAAGTATGGAAACTGGAAAATTTGATAATGGAAGAAAGGTCATTAGCATACAAAGTGAAAAGGAGAGGGCCTAAAATTGAACCTTGTGGTACTCCATGCATAACGGTTTTCCAAGTAGACTTATTGTCACCGACAGATACACATTGTTTCCTACCTAATAGATAGGATTTAAACCAAACTAACGAGTTGTGACTGAAACCAAGAATAGCCAACTTATTCAGAAGGACTGTATGATCAACAGTATCGAATGCTTTAGAAAAATCAAATAGGGTGAGGATGGTGCATTTTCTTTGGTCCATAGCTAACCTTATATCATCAGTGACACGAAGCAGAGCTGTCTCAGTGAATGGAATTTTCTAAAGCCTGATTGAAAGTTATGAAGCTTACTATTGTTGTCTAGAAATTTTACAACTTGACCATGAATGAGTCTTTCTAGCACTTTGGACAATGCAGGTAAAATACTGATTGGTCTAAAATCCTCAACTTTATTGAGTGATGGAACTTTATTTAGAGGGCGAGCCGGAGCAAACTTCCAGTTTTCAGGGAAAATGCCTTCTTCAAGTGACTTGTTGAAAATATATGTAATGGTTGGTAAAACAGCAAATAACATCTTCTTGATAAATTCATTAGGAATTTTGTCTACACCCGTAGCATTACTATGAATACGTTGAATTGCTCTGAAAGTGTCTTCTTCTGAGATTGGATGGAAATGAAATTGATCAGTAATTGGTAAATCTAAGTTTGTAACCTGCTCTTTAAGATCATCTATATGATTAGCAATGACAACTTTGTCGCGTTGGTTAGTGTGTGAAACGAAATGGTCATTTATATTGTTCAATGGTGAGTCGATCTGTGGATTCGATTTCTGTTTGCCAAGCCCGAATTCTTTTATTCCCTGCCAAAGTGATTTAGAGTCTTGTCTATTGTTTGTCATAAACGAATTCAAGTACCTAATCTTTGAGTTCCGTAATTCCTGTTTAACTCTATTTCTAAGGCTCCTATACTCTATCAAACTGTCCAAGTCAAATGTCTTTCTAAATTTTCTATGTGCTTTGTCTCTAGAGAGAGAGAGAGAGAGAGAGCGAGAGGTTCTGGAGTCGAAGGATTAGAGGATGTAGAAGACGTGGATGGTTGTAGGGAGGTAAAGGGAGCCGGCAGTTTGAGAGTACAGGGTACGAGAGAGAAAATGAAAAGCATGAGGAAGGAAAGAGGAAGGAAATGACAAGAAAGGAGAGGAGGAGAAGGAGAGGCAAGAGAGAGAGTGATAGTGTGAGTAGTGTGAGAAAGAGGAAATCTAGAGTCAAAGGATTGGATGATGTGGAAAAGATGGAAAAAAGAAGGGAGCTGGAGGGAGTCGGAAATTTGAGAGTACGGAGTGAAAAAAGAAAAGGGGAAGCACAAGAAAGGAAGAAGAGGAGAGGAGAAGGAGATCAGAAGTGAGAGAAAAAGAATAAGTAGAAGTGAAATGAGGTGAGTGAAGAAGGGGATTTAAGAGTACAAAATGTTGGGAGGATAAAATATAAGAATGGTAGAAGGATAAAAAGAAGTACAAAATGTTGTGAAGTATATTTTTGTAGAAAAAGAGAATTGACAGTGGGAAGAGTGGCAAAAGTGATAAGTTGAAGTAGTGGCAGGTTGTGGAGAAAAATGAGATAGAATAAGAAGCAGAGAAAGGAGAGAATATTTTTTATCCTGATGAGTAAGGGAAAATATTTTGAAAAGGGAAGAAATTGTAATAATCTGGATAGTGAAAGAAACACAGTTAAGAGAGAGAAGAAGAAGAGAAGGTGATTGGAAGAGCTGAGAACAGTGAGAGAGACATGAAAAAGGGCAAAATTCAGAGGAAAAACTAGAAAAAATTGTAAGAGTAGAGGAAAGGAAGTGGCGTGGGGTAAGCAAAGGCTAGAGAAGGGAATTAGGAATTGATAAAATGAATGGATTATAAGGAAAATGGTGTGGTGAGTTGAATTAACAAATAATGGAAATAGAGAGAAGTGGAAAGAAAAGAAAGAAGTTGAAAGACTATATTGGACAGACTGGCCGTTCTTTCAATCAAAGATTGACAAGGAACATATCCAGGGACAAAAAACAAAAACAGAATCTACATTTGCCGACCACCTAATTCAAGAAAATCACAAACACACAAACATAAAATACTGATCTACAAATCATACACATTGTGGTGCGTGATTTTACTCGCCTCACATATGTAGGGTGAATCTTGTACTGAGTCAATGGTGTAGCGGCTATAAATTTTGCAATTGCGTGTGTGGACGCTGAGTGTACACCAGACTGATTGATCCACTACAAGATTCAATACAATTGTCGGAATCGCGGGAGGCCTAAACGCTCGCTCACCCTTGATTCTTCTAATGACAGATTGTATAAAGCTGAAATTTTTTATAAGCAGTGTAGCGATCGCTAAACACTGAATACGGATACCTTAAAATTATTACCTGTGAAGAATGAGCATACAAAATCATACAGGTCGAGCAAAAATCCCGATGTAGATAATTTACGGGACTGCGTCTCTAATAAGTTCCGAAGGATTAAGATACGGTATTTGAACCAAATATCGTTCAGAATATACTTCGAGAACAGAGTCTTGTCGGGTTTTAAGCTCTATTGTAGGAATTCATATGATCTATGGCTGCATCTGCTGTACAATTGATGTGTTCGCTCCAAAGTCGAGGTAGGTAACAGATAAAAGCTGATATATGAGCAGGTAAGGACAAAGAATAAATATCTCGATCTGACCCCACTCGCTACATCCACTTAGACCTGTTCCAATATCCAGCTTAATTCAATTATTCCAATGATCGTATTCGATCGGTTCTTGATGATATAGAACGTATCAGACGCAATAATTGACAGGCTCAAGAAATAATCAAACTCAGAAAGCGAATTAGCAAAACTGAAATATATTATAATAAAATATATGATCATACAGTGCAGATTCAGAATTTGATTTACAGGTTGATAATAATTTAGCATTAACAGAATAGTTAAAATTTTCTTGTGCTTGCATGATACCATGCGTGATTCAACAGAATTTTACAATTGATAAAATTGAACAGTTTTGAAAAAATAGTGAAAAAAATGAATTATAAAATATTTTTAAAAATGCTCGGGGTCGTGGTTCAGGCAGCGGAGGATAGCTAATCAACTACAAGTCTTATGAATTCAATGGGAATAAATTCTAAGCTCTTAAATGCTAAAGCGCTTGTCGGCGTGGCCAATGATTTAACGAAGAAAAATTTATGTTTTTCTGCACTAAAATATTTTTCGAAGCGTAGATTGGGGCCCCTTTTAAAACTTAAAACTCACGTGAATTTCCTTGGCGGTCGTGGTTTTCTTCTTTAGATCAAAAATCGTTTGATTGGCAGCAATCTGGGTTTCGGTTTCAGCACGTGTGGAATTTTAATTTAATATTCCCTTCACCGAATTAATTAAGGGATAATTTACTTTAAACTTTTAAATTTATCGATTGACGAAAATAAATTTACAAATAATAAATAGATTGGCCTAAAATATCGGCTCACAAATAGAACATATAAAAATCGAACAAGAAATTTTCACAAATAGGTCTTGGTAACTATAAAAAGAGATCTGAACGGTGAGGATTTCAAAAGGGAAGTGCTGTCTTTTCTCTCAGCTTCTTGGCTAGACCTTTCTTCTGAGAATCTCGATGTAATAATTTGCATGAAAATTTGCCATTGGTGGAATGATTGTGACGTAGACGTGACGTCAGTGGCAGGCAGTAGAATATAATTCCTTTAATTACAATAATAATTCAATTTATGTAATTCTTAAAACTGCTTAATCTTCTAGACATAGTTCCTCTCATACAATGTACATGTGCTAGCGTATATGATAAGGCAGGGTTGTTGTCTGATATTAGATTAACATGTGTTGCTTTCAAACGATCACCTTTTGGTGCTATTTCTATGCACTATGATTGGCTTAGGCTTGCCAAAGAGATTTAATTACCATGTGGTTCAGTTGAATTAAATCATTAATAAATTAATATTCTTATACAATTTTTATTAGGTTGAGACTGTTATAATTAATTTCTGCCGTTTTATCAATAATATAATTTCATGCTATGACCTAGTTAGTTACAATAAGACCTGACAATAATATAATTTCATGCTATGACCTAGTTAGTTACAATAAGACCTGACATATAATATAATTTCTTAATAATAAATAATTTCAAAGATATACATACATTCTATTTTTTATTTGAAATTCTTGGTCCTTTATTGATAGTTTTATAATTTTTAGAGATGGTATTATATCTTACGTGAAGCCAGCATGACATTTGACAATGCTTTGAATCAGTCAGCTGCGTTCGAACTGTTTTAAAAACATCTGATCGATAGTAAACAAAGTGTAACCTCAAATTCAATGAGCAATTCGTAAATAATTCGTGCTTTATTTGCAAAATAATTATAATTTTAGTGAATAATTTTCTAGAAAATATTCAGTACAGAACGGTACTCTTATCTAATACACAGTTACTGATAAGTAAGTGTTATCGCTCGGTCGCTAACTATTCCTTTAGCAAATTCTTTTATTTTAAAAGGTAATCACAATTTTCTCTCTTCTCATGAGATCTATTTGAAAGATTCATCACAACATAAAAAACAAAGGACCAGAATTGGACACAATAGAACAGTTTGAGATATACACCCAATTTAGAAGCAATAAACAATGTATATAAAACGAACAATCCAACTTCAAATCCCACATCCTCTTTGATTACCTTCTCAGCCACAACAAACCCAATAGACATCAATAGACACCAACAGACACTAAACCAATAGACACCAACAGCACACTAAAAATTGCCATCCTATACTTCTACTTGTCTATGAGTACAACCAAGAAGATGGCGGACCTGCCAAAAGATCTCGTTGTCCAGTGATTGATTGTAAAATATCTGACTGCTAGTCGTTTTTTCTAATAGCAAAAAGTGATTTAATAATAAGCAGTTCGAGATGGAAAACAACATTGAAGAAGTTGAAAAGAGGTAAAACAGGGAGAAAATTCAAATGTAGAGAACACAAAAATTAACGGTGAGACAGGGAAAGCATGTTCAAATAGTATAAATGAGTGAGAGTGGAAAATCACGAAAAAGAAAATATATCAAGGAGAAAACGAAGAGAATAGATCAATGAGAGTGAAAGGGGAGAGAAATGTGGTGTAGTGAAGAAGGTGAAGGGAGAAAAAAGATTGGAGAATTGAATTGGGACCTCTTGATAGATTGGGGAGAGGATGAATGGAATTGAGCCATAAAAAGAATGACCCTTCCAAGAAAGGTCAATGAACCCTTTGACACGATCTACTGGCCAATTTCAATGTATTCGGGCTCAGAGATTCTGTCAATTGAACGATAATTTTTATTGATAGAATTATTCAAATAATAGTTGCAATAATTTGATTATTAAATCTAATATTTCAATAAAGAGTACAGTAACATCGGATCTTATAGAAGAGTTAACACATTTTCATTTTGCCAGTGTGTGAACAAAGTCATAGAAACCAATGCTATTCTTCCCAATGAATTTGTACTCTGCTGACCAGGTAACGTTAGTTGACCGAGCGAAGTAACGTCTGAGATTCAAGTCGACGGTTTTGCATTTGTTGTATGTTATATGTTTGTATGTTCATATTTATTCATGTTCCGCATTTATGGCGAAACGCGGCAATAGATTTTCATGAAATTTGACAGGTATGCTCCTTTTGGTGGCTATGATAGTAGTTAATTCAATAATTGGCGACCAGTCAACTACCGAACTGGACTGACATGAACGGTCCCAATGGATGACCATATTCGGCCGAAGATTTGTCCGATCCAACAGCCGAACGGATCGGTTGAATACGGCTCCAGTGGATGGTTAGCCTAATTAGGGTAACCAGTAGCTTAGGGTAGACGGTTAGCTTTAGTCAGACGAAAAACTCTCTCACAGAATACAGGCACCTTTCCAGTAGCAAATCCCTTCTCATTGGAAAGCATTGGAAAGCATGACTTTTGCCCAATTCCGCGCTTAATACGTATAAACTCACAAACCAGACGCTTCCAAAACGCATTCAAATCGAATCTAAACGCATTCAAATTGCATTCAATCGCATTCAACCATGAAGCCCACTGTTGTAAGCGGTGACAATTGATTAGGGGGACCTATTGTGTGCGTAAGGAGACATTTTTTGGTGCATTCCTCCCCCAAAATCAGGGTGTTAGTTGTTGGGGGGGGGGGGTGTGCGAGTAGTTACAGTCTCACCAACATTACAATGTCATTGTTTCGGGTGTCAAGTGTGTGTTAGAGACTATACATGGTGCGGCTTGACATGAATGTAGATTCGAACCGTGTTTCCCTATGTTGGGACCTACCCCTTCCCCTATCCACATGTTTATCCCCTCCCTCTATAATCTATCATTGTGGCAGCTTGGAGGCCACAAGAAACCTCATTAGTGTGTTTCCGTCCTGTTGTAATAATGTGGGGGGGTGGATGATGCCCCCCTACTGGTGAATTTATGAGGAAGGGGAAATCAAGAAAGGGGGAGGACGTTGAAAAGTAGTGTGAAGAATATGTTTGGCGTACATGATGATATTTGGTAATAGAAGTAGTATCCTGCTTAATGATTTTTTGTCATAGTCATTCAATATCAGCTGTTTTCCTTGCATGAAATCAATCCGGTAAACAGCTGTTTGCAGAACAAATAAACATGAATGATTCTCATTACAGCATACTCAACTGTAATGAAACCATAAGTTTTCTTTACAGTCGAGTATGTTTCCTAGTTCCGAAATGGGAACAGCAAAACTGATACAAAAAAAGTCTATAAATACAGGTGATGACACTCATGTTCCTTATGGAGCGACCATTTTATGGGGTCTTTATGGCGGTACATTTGAAAATCCAATCTAATTCAATTTGCTCGTAAAAAATTATGCATTTTAAAAACAATATTCTAGTTCAGATAATATGTGAATTCAGGTTTTCAATATTTTAATAATTAAATTTCAATAATAAATGCTTCAATTATTCATTTATTCATTATTAAAAATTGTTCTTGTAAATCAAGGATTATGATTCAAAAGGCATTGGGACAAGACAGAAATATGCGAGGCCAATTTCAAAAAGAGTTTCAAGTTCCCGATCAATTAAATCTAAAAATCAACTATTCAGTTCCTAGTTGGAATCTAATTTATAATAAAATTATTCTGTCGGAACAATTCATTTTACAATTCAAAGCCAAACAATATCCCTTGAACAACATTACAAAATAGCTCATCATGTTGTTCAATCCATAATGATAACAGCTGATAAATTTGAAAATGCATCACGGGACTGTGTCATGACCTGTATTATTATAGACCTTGATACAAAAATACACCTTCAGCGCTCCAGGTGGAAGTTTTGTCAACTTCCACAAAGTTCCTGATTCGGAATTTGCAAACTAGGTTATGTTTATAGAATGCATGTAGTAACGTCAGCACAAGAAGGTAATGTTTTCCATTTCTCAATTATTCTTCTTTAGATTATTATGACAAAAAAATGTGTAAGTAACTAGGACTTGAATGTATTTTCCAGTGTTCGAATAAAATTCTAGTCTCGGCTAACGCCTCGACTAGAAACAACATTCCCCCTTCCCGTCCTTGTCACGTGAGGTACTATTGTGATTATGTTGGAAATAAATGAGAAATTTCCATTACAAACATAATATAATGTTATAGGTTTATTTTTTTTTAATTATTGTATTAATGATTCAGTAACCCAGAACTATTCCATCAGTTCCTCTAAGGAATATAAATTATGAATTTATGAGTGTTTCAAACTAAATAATTCTCGAATAATGAAACTTACGAACAATCGACAATGAACTTATCTTAATATATATCACATATCACAAAATTATGGATGACCGTTGAGAGAGAAAAGAACATTCCTAAGAATGTTCATCTGATCTGAACATATTCGATATGCTCTTGAGTTACATGAAGACTAAAAAAATGTTTAGAAACTTTTATCTTTGAGAGATCAAGTTTATGTGTGAAATAGAAATGAGATCAAATTAAGGGGAAGAAGATTAGATTAGATTCGATTCGATTCGATTTATTTATTTATGTATGTTATAATATTTACTGGCTTATACACTAATTTACATTAAATGACGATAATGCTAGTTATTCAAAGAATTTCACAAAGTATAAATAATTAATCAATGAGAAAAGATAGAGAAATGCAATTAGAATAACGATAATACAATAATATGATGTAACTTCATAAATCGGCGGTGTTTCAACAAATAATTGTTGATTCTCTTAGAAGGATATAAAATATACTTCCCATTGACACACGACCGGGTGAGAGAGAGAGAGAGAGAGAGAGAGAGAGAGAGAGAGAGAGTGAGAGAGAAACTTGATATGGGGGAATGAGAGGAATGTGGTCGAGATGCGAGAGTGTGGTGAGAAAGAGTTGTGGAGAAAAGATAGGAAAATGAGTGAAAGAGGAGGAGGGAGAGAGAGATTGATAGCAGAGAAGTGGGAGAAATATGGCTGGATTGAGAAAGTGTGTGATGAGAAAGAGTTGAGAAAAGAGAGAAATCTGGTTAAAATAAGAGAGAGTGTGCTAGAAAGTATTGGAATACCTCACAAGGTGTTCCCATATTCAACGAAACTTTCCGTATGGAAGCCAAATTTTAGGATAGGAGAAAGTATCCTTGTTTTGATGTTAGGGTCGAATATCTTCAGGAAGGTTGCAAAAGTTATTACTGTTATCTTGTTGTATGAATATAAAAAAGAGAAGGGGGGAAAGTTCCAACCTTGGAGGGTTTCTTGAACTTAGTATGTTCTGATAACCTCCCTAGTACTTGTTTTTGACTTATGTCCTGCGATGCTTTAATATATGTTTCATTGGAATTATCATTAGATTCATAAATGTTGGATAAAAGAATAAGATGTAGAATTAATTCCAGTTTTATCTGAAAAAAAATATTTTTGAAATTGATTTGTGAGATTTGATAACAAGTAATATCGTGGCACCGAGCTTCGCTCGTTATTTATTTATTGACTTTTGATAAACCAAACACAATTCTTCGAAATGACTGGGGAAGTACCAACAGCACAGCCCAAAACTGTTTCTTTCCCGAATTTTGATTTATACACTATAAATAGTCCAGTAGGTTATGTCCCATACACTTGAATTCAAGTTCAATTTTCTGTTCAAACATTTAAAAACGAGAAAATATATAATTTAGATTATATACAAACCAAATATAACAAAATAACACTCACTAATGACTTGAAATTGTCAAATAATGATCAACTTTGAAAATTATGATATACTCTAGTTTAGGAGGATTATCATGTCATGTCAACAAATCAGATTATGTTGATCAAATCGATTAAATTGTCTAGCTAGATAAAATTTCTCGCTGATTGATTATGATTACACAGCTGGAAATAATTCTGTCTCTCTCCCACACAGGCACACGTATCTTCTGTTATTGAGAGACAACATCATCATCATCTGTTTTCCAAGGATGCTTTTAATGTCATTTAGCGAGTTTTCCAAAGAATGAGACCTAGTGCAATCGAATCTTTATTTCATGAACCTACTATGTTCCAAATTTCGTGAAAATCGTTAGAACCGTTTTCGAGATCCGTAAAACATAAATAACCAGATATAAAAATAACCAGATATATACACAAAATTGCTCGCTTAATTTAATAGGATATCATAATTTTGAATTCATCGCACTTTTATAGCTTCATTTTTGACTTCTTTTATGATATGTTATATGTTCCAAATGTTACAATATTATTTCTTGTTTCATATTGATCATATTAATCAATACAGAATGGATGAATAGAATTTAGAAAGATATGATTGAGTAAGTAATTATTATAAGCTCTATAAGCTCTAGCTCATGGAGTGATCCATGGTCTAGTGGATAGAGTGCTTGCGTAGCAGCATAGAGATCCCGGTTCAAACCCCACTGAGAGCCAAAAGTTTTTTAAACAGATCACTCCCGTGTTATCGGATGGGCACGTTAAACTGTCGGTCCCGGCTGAAGTATGACAGTCGTAAGGCCCATTGACGGCTTAAATTATATATTCAGGCGGTGGAACATTCCCGCAAGGAACTCCCCACCAACAAAAGCCATACGAATTTATTTATTTATTTATTTATAAGCTCTATAGAATTATTATAATCAGACACAAGATAGAGTGAGAGAAAGTATCCTTTTCTTTCAGTGGTTCTATTAGCAATTATTATTTTTTGTCGCTAGAATTGGAAATTGGTTACATTCACAAACGTCATGATCAAGAATAAACATCAACAATCGAGTATCATGTGAAAACATATAGACAGAAATATAGCACCTTAACTCCACAATTCACTTCCTGTACACATGAAGATAATAGAAATCTCAAGAAAATTTAAATGCGCTATTAAAAACTGGATCACAACAACTGGAAAACATAATATAGAGAACATAACTTCGAACAATATGTTAGCTCACTTACCCAATGTATTTGCACCTAAATTTCTAAATGTGTATTACTACTACACCTGCTCTAAAACATGGGTTTCCCATAGTTGAGTAGGTTAATTTCTGAATAAAAATGCAATTCATTTATATTTGTAGTGAATTTCATATATTGTATTTTTTAATATTATGTACATCTTATTGATTAGATTGTTTATTTGTAGGCCTATATTAATGGAAATGAAATTCATTTGTATTGTATGGGTGGGTATATTGGAATAACAAATGTGTCATTATGGTCGAAGATTTAAGGATCTACTTCTAACACATACGCCTATTATGCAAATTGTGAAATATAATGGGAATCTAGTACTAGAGAATAAAAATAAGAAGATATATCCAGAGATAGAGAACGACCAAGTACTGAGTTCGTAAGACACTCAGTACCTGCTGCCACCTACCGACCGAATTCAGAACAACATTCTCGGCCAATCAGAAGAGAGGAGGAGACGAAGCTTGTTCATGATTGGTCGGTCGTTCTCATTCATCCATCTTTCTCATTCTCTCACATTACTTTCTGTATTTCTTGTACCCTTTTATCTTTTATTCCCAACTCATTCATCAAGTTTTTCCATCAGTTCTTACTCTATTATTTTCATCGAATCAAATCATTCATAAACTTTCAGCTTTTTATCCTTCTTATAAGAATATCAGGAAATTAATGGAAGGAATACGATTGCATGATAAGATTTTTGAAGTTGTGCTGGGGATATCAGCCTTTTTAAACCTCTCAATTTTATGTTGAGATTTGAGTAGGGGTTTAGGTACAACACATCATAATCAAATTACACGCACTTTGTCAAAATGATCAATGATTCATGAGATGAAACTTTTCATGATGCGTGAATTGGCTACTCATATTTTAAATTATGTTTTCGTTAAAGAGAATAATATTACAAACTTCAGCTCTCCAATTAATCCTCTGTGAAATGAATAATTCAAGAGGATAATTTCCCAATGTAATTGGTAATACAATAGTTTTATTCTCTATAACCCACCAAAAATGTTGACGTCATGAAGATGCCATTGCCAAGTCGAAACAGTTAGGTTGATTGATTGATTGATTGAGTACTTTATTCATGTAGATCACAATATATACTGGCTTATACACTTATATACATACAATAGCTTACAATAAAGAAAAATTATAGATGAATTTACATAATATAGACTAAGAAAATAATTATTGAACTGTATATGATATGAAAAAAGCAATTTGAAATAACTATAGATGATATTGTTATGCATCTACATGAATTGGCGGAGCTTTGGACATATCAATGTCCATACATCGGAAAGAATAATCAAAATATCCTTCCCACTAAGTTGAAGTGAGAAGGAAAGTAGAGTTAACAACTGGTAGTTATTTTTGTAATCTACAAGAACTCATTAATCATGATATTCAACTCAACCACTCAATAAGTGGTGTTACATGAAATGTTGTCTAAATTACAGAGACAAAAAATTAATTATCTATGCAAATCAAATCAATGTCAGAAGTGAAAACAATATAAAATTTCTTGTTCAAACAAGAGAAATATTATTTCAAGAACAAGTTGTGAACGAACACTTCAACAAGAGTATTGCACCAATAAGCATGTAGGGTAACGAACAGCTCTCCAGAACTTTCCAGATTACAGAACTTGAAACGGTCAAAGAAATCGTAAGTTTCCCAGTGCAATATCGGAGACGGCAAAATATAATTATCCGATTTAAAGTAACAACCGAAGCGAAAAGCAGATTGAAACAACAGAAAAGAGAGAGTTGATGTATTAATTGAAAAGAAAAAACGTTGGAAAGAGTTTCAACAAGGGAAGTGCTCGAGATATGAAATTGTACGTCTGGAACAGTATAATGATAAAAAGTAAGTAACGCAATCTATTGAGAGGTTTTTTTCAGAAGGGAGAATTTCCTTTGTGAAGTCTGCGCCCTTCTTTGATTGTCTCAAGTTTTAAGGGACAAAGTGGAAGTTTTTAATGTTATATTCAACTTACTTACATCCTTTCCAACCCTTGAACCATTTTTGCTAACCCTTTCCCTTCGTCCAGGGCTGAAACACACTTTGTGTTTGTTTTGAAGTTGGTCGCCCTCTTGAGTTGGTGTTTTTGAGGTTATGCGGCTATTTTTGTTGTGTTTTTTCCCTCACAGAGAAAAAACTACACAAGAAAATTGAGCGACTAAAAGAGAAGGAAATTGGAAAACAAAGACAGGAAACCCAATTAGTTTGGGCCTGGTGTATGGTTGATAGTATGAGAAGCGGATAGAAATTTAATAAAGCTAGAATTTTTTTCCTGTAGCTTGTGGATATTAGTTCAAAGACTAGACTACTATACTGTACCTACCTACTCTTGAAGACTATAACCTACTCCTGTAACTTAAACTGGAAACTGAAGTTTTCAGTGTCTGTATACGAAAATGCTATTTGAAAATTTTGTTCGAACTCTAATGCAACTTTAGGCAACTTTTGAATTGTACTTGGAAATTGGGTACAGCCACTACCTCCGTAAACAGAGCCGTAGTACATTCGTGTGACGTCAGCACAGGTAGGGCTCCTACACCAATAAAAATTCGTTGATTTCAGCTGATCTATATCAGTTATTGTTTTTACTGGTGTAGGAGCCCTACCTGTGCTGACGTCACACGAATGCATCATGGCTTTGTTTACGGAGGTAGTGGTACAGCCTATACAAAAACCTGTTGCAGACTTAAAGAAGGACATTTTAGCCAATCTATAACTCTGAAATTATTGTGATTGGGTAGATTGTTTGAATTGTGATCCTAAGTGCTAGTGAACTCAAACGAGTCAAAAGGTTGTTGAAGAATGGTTATTAGAGGTCATGTCAGAGGCCCTGAAATTGATCAGTTGCGACCTGAAAACTCTGACACCAGACCTGAGCCAGCCAGGTCACTCGATATTATTATTATTATTATTATTATTCAGTTGGATAATTAAATTTCCCAATGTTCAAAAAAAAAAAATGACAGGCAGAGGGAAATAAGGAAACCTTGTGCTATTCCTCTACCAAATTTAGAAAACACATAGTCCGCAATAGGGTGAGTCTTGTAGTTCTTCAATTCACAAAATTTTCACAAAGTAGATTTTCAAATTTAGATGCTTCAAAACTAAGCATAGGAAAAATATTTCACATTATGAAAACTAAAATAGGAAATATTCACATATTAAAAATATACTTTTGAAAATAAAAACACTTCACTAACATGGGCTACTATTTAACAAATTAATTTTAAAAAAAATTGTAGTACCCTTTATTTAAAAAAAAAATTAAAATAGTTCAACAACTAGTTTCGACCCTAACTCAAGTTGAAAACGTTATTTTCAAGTTTTTGAAAAATAAAGGGTACTACAAGATTTTTATATTGTTTTTATTAATAACTTTGAATAATTACCGAAAAACAAACTTAATTCTAAAAGAACACTTAATTCCAATATCAAATCTAATACACACATCTACACTGAACCAAACACATATACACACACATATATACTGGTTCATACATGAACATCATACAAACCTTATATACTCACACCAACACCCACAATTTGTTCAAACACACACACGCACACAATCCAGTCTTGTTTGAGTTTATGCATGGCATACTGCTACAGGTTTTGATAACGTTGATCATCAGACTTCAACCTCACAACTCAAAGGGTTATTCCTCCCTTCCCCCTTCATCACAACCCACCTGATCACCCCCTAAAAGGGCTTAGCACCGACAGGGGTCAGCTAAAGGGCAAATTAGATAAAGGTGTGCAGCGTACCTAGATTCGAACCCTGGACCCTTCTGGAGGTTGAGGAAAAGGTGGTGGAGGAGGGTGGTTGATGAGGAGGTGGTGGAGGAGGAGAAGGAGGAGGAGGAGGAGGATAAGAGCAGGAAAATTTTGAGGAGTAGAAGGTTTAGGAGGAAGGATTAGGAGGAGAAGTTGGAGTGAGAGGAGGATGATGATGAGGGGGAGAAGGAGTAGAAGGAGGAGGAGTAGGAGGAAGAGGAGGATGAAAAGGAGAAGGAGGAGGACAAGGTGTAAGGAGGCGTTTAGGTCACTTGCATATGGATGAACAGGCCATGTTAATTTTCGCCACCTCTTCCAGCCCTTCACACTTTGAGTTAGCACCTTTGGGCACCTTTGGCCTTTTACAGTACACGTTCAGACCCCCCGTACCCCTGCAGCACCTCTGAATCAACATATTTTTTTCGTCTTCCCTGACGTTCAAATACTCACTTCTGTCCAATTTCAGCTGTCATGTTTCATTAATGCCCGCCAACATTCTGTTTCACACTTTGCCTCAAGTTTTAGCGCCGTTTTTTGCTAAGCCAGCGTCGGCTTTGATCGTATTTATCGGACTGAAGGTGCAGCAATTATTTGATATTTCCCCCATACCTTCTTTTTTTGTCAGGGCGATAAGTCTTTCCAGGCTACTGTGATTCACTTCAAAAATTAAAAATTCAAAGCGTGCCCCCTTATTTTTGAATTTCCGATTCTCAGCTTACTTTTCGAGGAGTCAAAGAATTATTGATAAATAAAAGTGTATGTTGATGATGAAGTCGAGGAATAACTTTACCAGAGAATGGTGTAAGAACCTAAACTTGCATCTCGATATTGATGAATCTGTGGTTGGAAATATGTAGTATTTTTATACAGTATTCCATATTTTGTCAATTGTGAAATAAAAACACACATATATCGTGAAATTTATTTGGTAAAGGACCATATATGGTTTCTGTAAAATTGACGATATATGTGTGTTTCTATTTCATTATAAAACGGTTCTACAACATCGTCAGTGACTCAGTCGAATTTTTATTTTGTCAATTAATTTTTGCATCGTTTCTGCGTGATAATTCTCAAATCCATTATTCCACATTTTCGGTTTTTGATGCTGAAGTCATTTTTCAAAACAATAGTCGACATACAATTGATTCAATCTCTTGTTGATTTCATTTCTATGTCTTTGTTAGGCCAGTCAATCTCTACTACCCAGATTTACAAGATGAATTTTGGAAATGTGAGGTTTCCCGCTACTCAAGTCAGCCCGATACTCAAGTCATCTTCCAAAAACGTTGACACCTTATTATTGACATCATTCATTTCCTCCATTTCTGTTCATACCTATCTGTTCATTTTTATCTGTTCTTTGTTTTTGTCAATACTACGACATTGATATAATCTGTTCCAATGAATAAGATGCAAACGATTATCGATAAAGAATGACGAAGGAGCATTTGAATATGTCTCTCCACTATAAAAAATATAACGAGAAAATGATAATCATCCTCAAGGGAGAGTTTTGATTCATTGATGCTAAAAACTGGTCACTGCTTGTGTGTCCACTTGAAATTATCCTTACACCCTTGAGAATGGTCTGTTACTCTCAAAGTGGACAAAAAAGACCTATCAATAATTTTGTGGACCAAAAAAATTGATTCTCAAAGGAGCATATAAAGCAGAAGTTTTTGATCAGTTCTCGACTCAGCTCCTCTGGATTTTTTCAAGGTTTTGAAGTACCCAATGTGTGAATGTATTGAGAGATGGAGAGATGTATTGTATAAAGCAATAAGTGGTGTGGATTAATGACTTTGGAATGGAGACATATCGGTATCATGGGTTGTTTTTATTGGTACAATGAACAACAAGATCGTTGGTCGATGTTTTTGACATTGATTGATCAAAGTTCAGACTTCCCTTGCTTCTCATTACTCATGAGACTCAATAATCATGATTGAGAGAGAAGAATAAAGAACCAGAGGCAAATACTCTCCTATGAATGAAAAATTAAGAGAGAAATAATACGGAGTGTTTCAAAAAGAATGACCCAATTTTAAACAGTTGTATTCATTTTGAAAAATGATGCACACAAATCAATTTTAAATCGAATTACTCACAGAAATATCGAGTTTATGATGATGTATTATAAGTGTTCTATGTGCTCTTCTTTTGAGGCTCGGACGACATCTAGACGGTAGCCAAATTCATCCCAGACTGTTCGCAAGATGTCTTCTCGGCAACGTTGCTCTCCTATCTTTCTCCAGTGCCGTGGACCTCACTAGAGTGAGACCAGTATTATGTTAGTCATTGTGTAGTGTTTTCAACAGATGTCTCAGTTTAAAGTAACACTTTAGAAATAATAAGTTCCCACATGCTCTTAATAGCTTCGAAATTTATTGAAATAAACTACTTACACAGATTTGTACGGACCGTTATGGAAACTGCATCGGCTGCAAGCCAAAATTGTGATAGTTCAGCAGAAATCTATATTAACTACTTCCTAAACAAAGTTTGTGGGATGACAAATTTTCCCTACTAATAACTTTAAGAATAATTATTCCTCTCCTCGCTTCCAAGCTCCAAAACTACGAACATTCTTCCATGAACTGATTAATTTTCAATGATTGATGTACAGAAAACAGATAAATAGCCTTGAACAAGGGCAGATTGCAGGATCAACAATAGGAAAATTCTCTAGTGATGAAGAATTGAACAGGGAATTGTAACAAAAGAGTGGAAGAGGGCGATATAGAGAGTAAGTGTGAGAGAGATTGATTGATTGATTGATTGAGTACTTTATTTATGTAGATTACAATATATATACTGGCTTATACACTTGTATACAATAGCTTACAATACAGCAAAGTTATAGATGAATTTACATAATATAGACTAAGAAAATAACTATTGAACTGTATATTATATGAAAAAGCAATTTGTAATATAATAACTATAGATAATAATCATATTGTTATGCATCTACATAAATTGGCGGAGCTTTGGACATATCAATGTCCATTCTTTGGGAAGAATATTAAAAATATCCTCCCCACTAACTCTCTACCAAAACGTTAATTTCGTTATTTAAACTAAGGATTTATTTATTAATGGAAATATTGTAAAAGTTTTAATCAATATGAATATTGAAGAGAAAAAAAACAGAAAATTGATAAAGTAAAATAATTATATAGGTAGATAAGATCAAATAATTGATTAATAAAATGAAGTAGGCTGAAAGTAGATCAGGGTTATCAAATTTCAGTAATATACAGCAGTATGCAGTGGATAATTGAAATAACATATAATATATAATATTTAATATAAGTTTATATAATATATATATATATATATACAATTCGTTCTATAACATGGTTTAAAGGTTTATATTGGTGGAATGGGTGAGGGATGGTTGTCATGTGATCGTTCTAGGGCCGGACAGTTTCAGTCATTTGTTCCAAAATATGTTTTTTTAAAGTCAGGTTGAAGCTCGCTCGGCTCTCGATGGACCTGATAGAAACAGGAAGTGTATTCCATGCACGACAGGCACTGACTAAGAAGGATTTTGTGAAAATAGTAGTTCGATGATTGGGTATCCTTAAAGTACTTTCTCCGGTTCTAGTATGTGAAGCATCTATCCTCCTACCTTCAGAGACAAATTTGAAATCATCTTTAAAGTAGTTCGGATTACCGTATTTCAAGATATCTCTAACAAGCTTGACTATTCGAAAAAGCCTCTGATCGGGAAGCTTCAATGTTGAACTAGCAATGTGGGCTGGGGTGATATGATCATGGCGTTGGAGAGAGTAGACGAAACGTAGACAATAATTTTGGCAACGCTGTAGTTTATCATTCAGAGTGACTTGCATATCATTAAGAACAGAATTACAATACATTAAATGTGGGAAGATGAGAGATTGAACCAATAATAATTTAATGTTTCTAGGGAGGATATCGTGCATTTTCTTCAATGCATGCATGGCTGAGAATACCTTTTTACAAGTTTTGTTCACTTGTTCTGACCAGTCAAGAGTATTATTCATAATAATGCCTAAATTTTTAACTGAGCTACAGTAAGGAATGTCATTACCGTCTACACTAACTTTGTGAATCGATTCAAGGTCAATATTGTTTATAAGACGAGAATATCCAATTATAATGGGTTGTGTTTTGATGGGATTAAGCTTAAGGCTATTTTTCTTTGTCCATTCCACTATCGAATTGATATCCTGATTCATTATCCCAACTGTTTCATTAATTTTTGTTATGGGACAGCTTAAATAGATTTGAAGGTCGTCTGCATAAGTATGGAAACTGGAGAATTTGATAATGGAAGAAAGGTCATTAGCATACAAAGTGAAGAGGAGAGGGCCTAAAATTGAACCTTGTGGTACTCCATGCATAACGTTTTTGAGAGAGAGAGAAAGAGAGAAAGAGAGAGAGAGAGAGAGAGAGAAGAGAGAGAGAGAGAGAGAGAGATAGTGAGAGAAAGCGAGAGAGAGAGAGAGAGAATGTGAGAGTAATGGAAGAGAGAGAGAGTAAGTGTGAGAGAGTAATAAAAGAGACAGAGTTATTGATTGATTGAGTACTTTATTTATGTAGATTACAATATATACTGGCTTATACACTTATATACAATAGCTTACAATACAGCAAAATGATAGATGAATTTACATAATATATACTAAGAAAATAAGTATTGAACTGTATATATATATATATGATATGAAAAAGCAATTTGTAATATAATAAACATAGATAATTATATTGTTATGCATCTTAAATTGGCGGAGCTTTGGACATATCAATGTCCATTCTTCGGAAAGAATATTAAAAATATCCTCCCCACTAACTCTCTACCAAAAAAGTGAGAGAGAGAAAGAGTGAGAGATGAAACAAGAGAGAGTTATTGAGAAAAAGAGAGAATGATAACAATAATGAGAATAGGCTAGCAAGTTGGACGGTTGTCGACTCGGAAGATCCGTTTTATAATTTAATTAAAAGCTGGAGGATTTGAAAAGCTTGGAGACAGATGGCAACGTTCATAGGTAAGAGACCATTGTTTGAAGATGGCAGGCAGCGCTGAAGGGAATGGAAAGGATTAGCGTTGTGAGCAGAACGAGAAGGAGAAGAAGAAGAAGAAAAAGAAGAGGAGGAGGAAGTAGTAGAAGAAGAAGTAGGAGAATAAAAAGGAGATGAGGAAGTAGATGAAGAAGAAGAAAAAGAAGGAGAGGAGGGAGAAGAAGAAGAAGGTGAAAAGGAAAGGAGATGAGGAAGTAGAAGATGAAGAAGGAGAGGAGGAAGTGGTGGAAGAAGAAGAAGGGGAATAAAAAGGAGAGGAGGAAGTAGATGAAGATGAAGAAGAAGAAAAAGAAGGCGAGGAGGGAGTAGAAGAAGAACAAGAAAAAGAATGAGGGGAGGAAGTAGTAGCAGAGGAAGATGAAGAAGGAGAAGAAGAAGAAGAAGAAGAAGACGAAGAAGAAAAAGAAGGAGAGGAGGGAGTAGAAGAAGAAGAAAAAGAAGAAGAAGAAGAAGAAGAAGAAGATGAGGAAGAAGAATGAGAAGATGATAATGACCAAGCAGATGAAGAAGATGATGATGATGATGATGATGATGATGAGGAAGAAGTAAAAGAAGAAGAAGAAGACTATGATGAAGAGGAGAAGGAGATGGAGAAGGAGGAGGACTGAGAGGATGAGAAGGAAGAGATGTGACATAAGGATGCATAAGACATCCGTAGCAGACGTCTCCAATTGTCATGAAGTAATGATTAAAGACCTGGAAGTCTGGCTCCTTTGGAGTGACAGGATGAAGTCCTGATGTGAGGAGGAGGAGGAGGAGGAGGAGGAGGAGGAGGAGTAGGAGGAAGAGGAGGAGATGGAATAAGTACTTGGAGACGCGGACTTGATTTGGAGAAGACAGTACTGACTTTCCAAATTAGTGATGGGTGCTCTAGAAACTCCAGTTGTATGCTGAGGAGGGAACAGCTATTGTCTTATCTGGAGATCATCTCTCTGAGGAGGAGGAGTAATTGAGCCGTGGGAGGAGGAGCTTTCATCGAGGGTTTAGTGGCGTAGAGGGTGGGGGGTGATTGAGATCAGACAGTGATGAGCTAAAATTGAATTTTGATTTTTGGGGTGTGTGAGGGAGAGCGAGTGATCTTGAGTTGAAGTGAAGTGTTCCTGAGGTGATTTTGAATTGGTTTTGATAGTATTATCTAACTATCGTTGATTTAATTTTAGTTAATTTAATAGTGATCTATTAAAGTAGGCCTATAAAAGTAATTTATAGTCTATAATATAATAGTGATTGATTAGAGAAGGCCTTACAGTGATAAATGAAATAGTAAAAGTTCATTCGATTCATGTCGATTCGAAAGTTGATTTAATCTTATTTTAGTTAATTTAATAGTCTTACACAAATGTGAATATAGTGTCTGATACATTATACACGTGAAATCCTATTTTATTAAGCGAGCAATTTCTGTATATTATTTGTTTATATTTTTACTTTCCTTGCCCTATTACCATAGGTAATGTTATAAACATTTCGTTAATAACTTAATCCTTATAGATTCTATTAGATTGAACATAACTTATCACACACATGATGAAAATATGTGGTCGTCAAGTTCAATCTGATAGAATCTATAAGGATTAAGTTATAAACATTTTGTTCATAACTTTGCTGTAAACGCAGCTTTATTCGGCAACGTTGCACTCATCTGTTCCAATTTCCATCGGACTATTTTCGTGCGGTCGACTATAGTATGCAACGGTGACTGACTGTGTATCAGCCTGCAATGAAAACCAGATGCCGTGATATTTGACAATCCCTATGTCTTAACTCTCGTTCAGCCTGCAATGAAAACTAGATGCCGTGATATTTGACAATCCCTATGTCTTAACTCTCGTTGCAGTATCTTAAGAAATGATCGGAATGAGTATTTTACGAACTGAGATCTAGATGCCGTGAGACTCAACGTCTTAACTTCCGATTTGTTCCAGTATCTCGAGAAATGGTTGGAATAATTATTCTACGAACTGAAATCTTGACAAATTAAGACTCTTCAGATGAAATGATATCAACACAAACACGATTCTAATTAGTCCCAAATTTCCAAGAACTGGGAAAGCTTCAGAGAATCATCGATTTACATGCTAAAAGATATACAAGAAAAGTAATGTCATTCTTAATATATTCAAATGCTCCAATGTAGCCTATATATATGAGACCCACGTTATATATAATAGGAACGTAAGACTATATGAATATTCACACTCATTCGAAACACTTAGCCCGTATTCTGCAGCATACACTGTATTATCCAATTAGGTATTCAAGATCCTTGCAGATTAACACATTCTTAGTTGAACAGAATCGTGTTTCTGCTCATAAATTTGCATTGGTATTCATTAGCAGTCTGCTATGAATATGTTATACGTTTAAGAACTTTTTTTGGAGAAAGGCATACTCTGCTTCAAAGTTTTCAGTAAATTAGCTTACTTTTGATCAAAAAAGTCACTTTGTTATGTCAGCTTTTTTTATTGGATACCTTGCGATCGATTGATATTTCTGAATTTGAATATCTGTTGTCTTACTTTTGATCAGCAAACTTACTGCTCTTTCATTGGGTAGCTTGTGATTGGTTGAAGTTGATTCAAAATCTTGACTTCTATTGGATAACCAGAAATTTAGTGCTCTTTCATTGGTTACTTTGTCATCCGTTGAATTTCCTGAATATTTATTCTTTATTGATTCATACAATAAGTACATCATCAAAAATGACAGGGAGTGAAAAAATAAGGTAACCTTATGCTATTCCTGTCCCAAATTCAGATACGGTTAAACCATAGAGAAACAATAGCGTAGGTAGATATCCCATGGTATAGGGCGTTTATGTCGCAACTTTTACTGTTATCCCAAGCCGATTACTGTCGATTTTTACTGTTTTGTTGGGGTGAGAGTGTATGAACGGCACAGTATGAGAGACTACGAGCGTCACACAGCTTCACGGGAAAGAACTACGTTGACTATCGACTTGAGATAACAGTAAAAGTTGCGACATAAACGTCCTATACCATGGGATATCTACTTACGCTATTATTTCTCTATGGTTACACATAGTCCGAAATAGGTCAAGTCATGTAGGCCTAGATCTCCACTTCACAACATTTTAAGTTCTTAATATTATTCTCACAAAGTAAATTTTTAAATCTAGATCCTTCAAAAGCAAACATAGAAGAAAATTTTCACAAAAATAGGAGCTATTCGTATATTGAAGAATTAATTTAGAAGGACCTTGATTCCTATATTGGCTAAATCTTGACCAGAAAATCACAGTTCTCTCTCATTTGTCAGTTTCAAACAATATTATATTGGCTCACTTTTGAACTACAAAATCACTGCTCTCCCATTGGTTATCTTGTGATTCGTTTAATTTTCTGAAACTGGATTACTATTGGCTCATTTTTGAACAAAAAATACTGCTTAGCTGGTGAATTTGGTTGAATTTTCAGTATCTGGAACTTGGGTTTTCTTGTGTTCATTAAGTTATTCTACAATATTGTAATTACAATCTATAAAAACTCTATTAATTCATTGTATAGAACACTATAATCATAATACAATTATGATATTGGAGGAAAAACTAGGCTGAGCCTGTACTATTTCTCTCCAAAAATTTCAATAAAATGTTAATGTTGTCCAAAAGTTAAGGTTATGTAATCACACACTGCTTCGTCACTTGATTTTCGGTCCAGGAATAATGAATTGAAAATTTGAAGGTTGATGTTATACTCTAAATGAATCACAGAATGTATCACAATAAATTAAAAACTTCAGAAATATTGCACTTATTTGAAAAATTTGAATAAAAAATCAAAAACCTACTCACTATTGATTCACAATAAAAGGTAATTTGTATTCAAATACTGTATTATATGAGAATATCATCAATAAATATCATAGAATTATTTGGAAATATCATATATATGAGAATTCATATCATATTCTATCAATTATATGTAAATTTATGAGCAGAAACACAATTCTGTTTGAGATCTTGAAATCTTGCTTTTCACATTTCTTCATCAGTCTGGAATGAAAATTTTCAACTTTCTAACAATTTTAGAGTTTGGAAAATCAAATTCCTTCTAATCAGAACTAGAGATAGCATCTAGGAAGGTTAGAATCTTAGACCCAGTTTCACAAAAACCGGTTAAAATTTAATCGTGATTAATTTCCCAAGAACCAATCAGAGAAACTTTTTCGTAAAGAAGGCTTTTCTGAATGGTTCTCGTGAAAGTGATTATGAATAACATTTAAAGGGCTTTTGTGCAACCGGCACTTGGTCTAATTTACAATAGTTACCGTGACGTGTGAAGGGGTTGCTACCGTAATAACCCCTTTCCCGCCCCACCAGTTTCTCGTCCTCGAAAATAAACTCCGAGAACTAAAGTGAGGTCCACGTTATAATGGCAGTGTTTGATTAGCAATGGTATTACTATTCTTGTCTATCATTCAACAAAGCGGATAGCGCTATCTCTATCTCGCTTTTCTCTGTTGCCAGATCGTCTTTTAACAATGTATAGCAATTTTTTTCAACTTAAATTATGTCGCTTCTCGCACCCCAATCGCCATCTTTCCTTGTTAATCCAGTCTCGTTCAAAGAGACCTCTACTCTCCATTTGAATAATAATTAATAAACAATATATTTCATCTTAATTATGAAAATTCATTATGTAATTATTGAAAAATACAATTCCTTGCTTAATAAAATATAATTGACTAGCCCTCAGGCTCGCTTCGCTCGCCATATCCGTCTAGCCAGGGGGCTCCTCCCCCTGGACCCCCGACTAGATCGACCAAGAATGAGATCGGCGGGCTCGCTTCGCTCGCCTACATTTTTCATTTGTAGAACGATCATATCCAGTCGGGGGTCCAAACTAAACGTATGGCTAAACGGATAAGGCAAGCGAAGCGAGCCTGACGGCTAGTAATATAATATTCCCAGGAATAGCTCTGATTAGTAGCAGCGCCCAATCGATTTTTCCGCGATAAATGCATTTCAATCTTCAACTTGGTGCCAACCTAACAAAGTCAACTCAATTTAATGCCAACCCTTAAAATTATTAATTCAGTTACCAGTTAACAACTGTTTCGAAGAGGTACTCTCTCTAGATTATAGTTCTATATGATTTAGATTATAGTTCTAGGGAAATCCAGTTTTCAACTGTAGAATTATTTATAGAAAATAGAGTACTCAGCGTTAGGCAATTGTATATATTGTTGTTATTAGGGTATATGAAAAAACATCAAAATAGGAACCATATCATAAATCATAGCCATAATACTAGAATAAGAGAACGTTACAATCAAGAAGTACCAAGAATGAATACAGCGTTTGGGCAAAGATCACTAGGATATTTAGGGCCTACAATATCTAATAGAATACCATTAGAAATCAAAGGAGAGGAAAATTTCAATAGGTTCAAAAGAAAAATTAGACATTGGTTATTCAGCATTGGGATACAAAGTAGTGAGGAACTAATAGTAAGTAGGATTTAGATTTAAGCAATATTCTTTTTTAAATAAGGTAATTTATATGTAGAAAATAGTACCTCGGTTTAGTATCTTTGTACTAGGTGATGCTTAGGGTAATAGATATAGTTTTAGATTTTTGGAATTTTTGTATTATCTGTTGTAGCATAAATTAGTATTAATTTGATGATAACCTCGACACATATTATATAGTGAGGTATCACTTTTGTAAACACTGAATATGTTATATTATTGAAAATATATGAAAAAAAATATGTAATGTATGAATTTATGAATAAACTCCTCTGGATGTGTCGTCCAACATCCAGAGAAATTATTATTATTATTATTATTATATTAACATATGGTAAGGACATTTTTCAATTATAATATTAAGAAAATAAGAAGAATATACATGCTAAAAACGAACTTAAAACCCTTAAAAATCACTCTTGGAGTTAAAATATTGCCAAAAGATTTCTTAGTGCGCCTCTAAAGGGCCAACTGAACATACTCACCAAATTTGAACGTTTTTGGTCCGGTAGATTTTTAGTTCTGCGAGTGAGTGAGTGAGTCAGTCAGTCAGTGAGTGAGTGCCATTTCGCTTTTATATATATTATATAGATTATAGATTATTTTAAACGAGAATGAACACTCAATATTACATCATTAAACCTGTATCAGCTACCGTCTACAGAAGGCATTGACAAGACAGAGTATCGGCAATCTTGTTCTCGTATCTTTCTCCACTGCCATTATAACGTGAGGTCCACGATAGAAAGAACTAAAACCTCAACCAGTAGACCTACCGATCTGAATATGATCCCTTCTATTTTATATGCTATTGCATATTTTAAATATGATCCCGAACCATTCAATTTATTCACTCGAAACTTTCCAATCCCCTAATATATTCGCGGCTGACATCAATCCAGGCCGAAATGCATACATTTCAAGCCACCAAACCTACGATGTCCCCTCAGAAATTGAAAAGTTGAACTGACTTTCCGCTTCTAGCTTCAATCCCCAGCATTAGGCAAATTTCAATGATGAAATTCACTCTAAACTGACGGTATCAGTTGAATGGAAAGCCTTGCTATCATATATGAGGATCACTGACAGCCAGAGGCAGCCAGAAGCCGGTGGAATTATATTTGTTTGAAAAGTGTCGTCTCCTTCTTCTTCTTCTTCTTCTTTTTCTTCTTCTTCTTCTTCTTCTTCTTCTTCTTCATCTTCTTCTTCTTCTTCTTCTTCTTCTTCTTCTTCTTCTTCTTCTTCTTCTTCTTCTTCTTCTTCTTTCTCTTCTTCTTCTTCTTCTTCTTCTTTTCTTCTTCTTCTTTTCTTCTTCTTCTTCTTCTTCTTCTTCTTCTTCTCGGTCCCTCTGTTGACTCGCGGTGTATTTATTCATACGGGGCTCCACCACCGCTTCTCATGCTAAACAGTCTTTATAATATGGTGCGAGTCAGTTTAAACTGTCAGCATTATTCTACTAGTAGTTCTGTGAACAGTAGACCTCGCGCTCAGTGAGTTACATCATAGAGAAACAATAGCGTAAGTAGATATCCCATGGTATAGGGCGTTTATGTCGCAACTTCTACTGTTATCTCAATCCGATAATCGACGTAGTTCTTTCCCGTGAAGCTTTATGACGCTGGTAGTCTCTCATATTGTACCGTTCATACACTTTTACCCGGTCAAAACAGTAAAAATCGACAGTAATCGGCTTGAGATAACAGTAGAAGTTGCGACATAAACGCCCTATACCATGGGATATCTACTTACGCTATTGTTTCTCTATGGTTACATTGACCTGTTGATATGTTTTCTCAAAAATTGATAAATAAATTATCAATTTAAAATGTCTGGACCCTAAGTAAACATAGAGCTTTCTGTCCTATGTTTGAATGTGAATGTGAGTGTGAATGTGAGTGTGAGCGCTGTTATCAGGTCTGGCTGCAACTGTCTACAACGTTGATGGGAAGATACATTTTCAAGATGTTCGATGTTTTTGGACGGGTAGTATTATAGTCCACTAGACAGCTGATTTATGATGAATAATTCTATAGCCTGATTTTTACTTTCCTTGCCCTATTACCATAGGTAAGGAAAGTATTGCTTTCCGAAAAAAAATAATGTACCCCAATTTCTGATTTTCTATACGTTTCAAGGTCACCTGAGTCCAAAAAAAGTGTGTTTTTTTTCTGTATTGGTCTGTATGTGTGTGTGTGTATTAGTGTATGTGCATCTGTGTACACGAGATCTCATCTCCCAATTAACGGAATGACATGAAATTTAGAACTTAAGGTCCTTAAAATATAAGGATCCGACACGAACAGTTTAGATCAAATTCAATTCAATATGGCGACTGAAATGGCGAAAATGTTGTCAAAAACAGGATTTTTCGCGATTTTCTCGTAAACGGCTCCAACGATTTTGATAAGCTCTATCAACTGCCACAAGTTCCATATCTGTAAAAATTTCAGGAACTCCGCCCCATCTATCCAAAGTTGGATTTTAGATCCCCAATTATCAGACTTTACATACAATTTAAGCAAAAAATTTCAAGTGAAAAAGATCTCTACAATTAATGTTCAGTAACATTTTCACCTAAAATTTAATATAAGCTCGAAATTCGAGAAAATGTTATTATTCAATAATTTGCAAACTGTTGGTAACTGTTGATTCTATTAAATCATTCACTATGAAGAGATAGCAGACTTCGTGTCTCCAGCGTTATTGTCCTGTCAACAACTGGCTCGGATCTTTAAATAGTAGACTTGAGATACGCGGGAACAAATCAATCAAATCAAATCAAATATTTTTTATTGCCATTAACAAATACATGTATCGACAACGTCAATGTAACATAGAGCTAAGCTAAAACATTACACATTAAAATTTGTGCACATGACAATATAAAACAATAAATTAGAAAAGCAGTACAGGCATTCTTACTCAAACCTAAAAGTTTACATTTGTATTTTCAAAGAACTCCTCAATACTATAGAAAGGATTTTCTACCAGCCAAACATCCAATTTTCTTAAAAATACTTTTTGATTATAAGAGTATTTACAAATGCTGTCAAATAGCTTATTATAAACTTTTTTGCTAATTACTATGTGACTCTTGAGTGACTTTTCCAATCTACAGTACTGAAAACTCATTTTTCTTTATTTCGTGTATTATGTGAGTGGATGTCTTCATTAAGAGTAATGTAAAGCATTTTTTCAAAGAGTATACAGCTGATTAAAAAATGTACAGATTAATAATGGTTTTTATCTCCAGTTTAGTAAGGCCTGCAATGATCCAAATACTTTGCACTGCTCATAACCCTTACAACCTTTTTTTGTAACTTGAGTATTTCGTCAACCCTAGCAGAGTTACCCCATAAAAGTAAGCAGTATTTGATAACCGACTGAAAAAAGGCGAAATAAGCCATTCTTACACAGTTTGTTGTAACACAATTTCTCAGACGTCCTATAAGATACACCACTCTTGAAAGCCTCGTTTTCAGATAATCGATATGTTTCCCCCATGTCAGCTGATGATCAACATGAACACCCAAGAACTTTACATTATTAACTACACCGTGTTCAATGAGTTCATTATCATAAGGTCTCAAACTAAAGATAACATTTTCAGTTTTCCTTTCATTTAAAAGATAACCATTAGCCCTGAACCACACTTCTGCATCCGCCAATGAAATGTTTACAAGATTTGAGAGTTCTGCAAAATTATCTGAGGTATTCAAGAACGTTGTGTCGTCAGCATATAAAACTGTTTTACTCAATACATTGTGAGGCAAGTCATTTATACTTATCAGAAACAGCAGAGGGCCAAGAACAGAACCCTGAGGTACCCCATATTTTAAATTTACAAGTTCAGACCACTCACCCTTAATACAGACTGCCTGCTTTCTATCTTTCAAATATGAACCAAATAGTGAAAGTGATTCACCTCTGAATCCATAATAATCAAGTTTTTCCAACAAGTCAGAATGGTCACACAATCAAATGCTTTACTCAGGTCACAAAATGTGACCTGAGTATAGCACCTGTTCTCAAAGGCCTGAATAACATCAGAGACTAGACTCTCCACTGCATCTACTGTTGCCTTACCCTTTCTAAAGCCACACTGGTCTCTAGATAATACCTTCTTTCGTTCTAAAAATTCATTTACTTGCTCGCAAATCAGAATCTCTATGATCTTGGATATAACTGGTACTAAGGAAACTGGTCGGTAGCTCTCTGGTTTACCTTCATCTCCTTTTTTGAATATAGGGCACACCTTAGATATTTTAAGAATATCTGGAAAAATACCCTCTAGCAGTATTCTATTAATACACTGAGTGAGAGGAGTCACAATGAAAGGTATTATTGATTTTAAAAAACTGTTAGACATGTTGTAATAATCGTCACTATATGAATTACTTGAATGCTTTGCAGCTCTCAAGACATCTTCTTCAACAATAGTTTTCCACTTGAAAGATTCATTTGACCTATTATTTGCTTTATGAAGACAGTTCTTTGCTGACTTATTTGGCTTTACAATGTCACTTTTTACTTTGTCTACAGATTCGACACAGTACATATTAAAGAATTTGGTGATACCATAGGCTTTATTCCACCCGACAGGTTACAACTACTTTTAATTAGATCCCAAGCAGCCTTACATTTATTTTTGCTACTATTTATTAATGTACTGTTATAGGAAGCTTTGGCATTAGACATTTCTCTTGTATACTCTTTCTTCAGTGCTATCAGCTGGGCTTTAACTACATCACTACCGGTGCTCTTATAAAGAAAGTCGAGAGACAGAATTTTATCTTTAGTCTTAGCAAGGTTTGGGGTGTACCACTTTCCTTTTGTTTTAACTACTCTATTTCTAGTATTGCACTGTTTTGAAACCAAGTAACAGTTAAGAATGCTGGTCAAGGAATTAAAAAAAATATTAAACATTGTCGATGCATCCAATGAATCATTGAGAGCCAGCAGGCTCCAGTCAGTGTTTCTCAGAGTTTCAATGAGAAGAGGAACGTTTTTAGAAGGTAACATGAGTTTGGTAGTACCACTTGAATTATCGGAAGCGTCAGAATCAACTATGCATGATATTTTGGGTGTTATCAGACTCACCAACAATCCATCATGGTCAG
Source organism: Nilaparvata lugens (assembly GCF_014356525.2). Lineage (NCBI taxonomy): Eukaryota > Metazoa > Arthropoda > Insecta > Hemiptera > Delphacidae > Nilaparvata > Nilaparvata lugens. Next base: position 14,332,358 of record NC_052515.1, read on the forward strand.
AAAACGGAAAATCCTTAACCACAGAACACTTAACTTGACAGCGTTGACAATTTACAAAAACATTGTCTAGGCAGCTATCACCTCTGGTCTGAATTGATACAAACACAGTTATTCTGTCGAAGGATGTTGAGGAACTCCAACGCGGTAGGCTTTGTTGTTGTAACATCAAAGTCCGCGTTGAAATCACCTCCAGCTACAATGATATAACCCTCCCATTTAGATAGGTGAGTTAGAAGACTCTCAAGAGCGCTTAGAAATACAAATGGATCATAACCTGGCGAATGATAGATACAGATTATTATAATCTTAAATCTATCAACTATGATAGCTGATGCTTCTAGGTTGAATTCAGAAATAAAGCTATCTATATTCAAAGTTCTTGCTTCAATGCCATTTGCTACAAAAATAGCGGTGCCTCCTCTAATGTGGTTGGCTCTACAAAAATAAGAAGAGCAATAGTATCCCTCAGGGTGTGAGTATTCTATTTCATCGTTACACAACCAATGTTCTGTCAGACATAGAAACAGAATAGGAGCCCCTGAACCACTTTTTAAATCTGAAACAAGACTTTCCAAAATAACTGATTTTTTATTCAGCCCTTGTACATTCAAGAACAAAAATCCAATACCTGCCTTCTCAAAGTCGTTGTTATTCAAGCTATATACATCTATATTTACAGGTTCCACCTCACTACAAATCAGACCTTGATGAGGAGATGATATATCACAAAATAACCATCATCTCCTTGACTACAACTATCCACCAGCCTTAGGGTGTCTGGCCTAAAAAGATTTGTAAAAGCCCCTAATGGAATGGATTTCTGCTCATCAGCTACCCTATTTACTACTTCCATTATTTTACTACAGACATATTTCTTTCCCCAAGTGTTCAAATGTAAACCATGTGAGGTGTGAAGTCTTTTACCAATGTCACTAATATTAATAAATGAAACATTTCTGAAGTGTTTACATAGATTGAAATTTTCCTCATTAGCTTTCTTAATTTCTTGATTGATAGCAGACCAATTTGGAAGGTCATGCCTGTGAGGCACTGAGAATGAGAATGAGAACACTAGCGTCAGGTGATCAATTTTCATAACGGCAAGGAAAGTTGTGTGAGTGCGCCACACCAGATTCTTAAAATATAGTCTCTTAGTTAAAGAGATTGTTCATTGTGTCCGTTTATATTTTGGAATCTACTTATCTGCATGAGCTTGGTATTATTTTCATTTATTTTTAGTCCTACATGCTACATATTCAGTTTCTACAATCAAAATATGTGTCAGGTATACCAAGTCTTCTTCATTCTCAGCTATTACAACAATGTCGTCTGCAAAAGCCAGGATATCGAAATTCAAATTCAAATAGTATCGAAATGTTAAATACATTCACTAATATCTATCGATATTCAAAAAAATCTGGTGTGGCGCACTCACACAACTTTCCTTGCCGTTATAAAAATTGATCACCTGACGATAGTGTTCCCGCGCATCTTAAGTCTACTATTCAAAGATTTGAGCCAGCTGGTGACAGGGCAATAACGCTGGAGACACACATGAGGTCTGCTATCTCTTCATAGTGAATGATTTAATAGAATCAACAATAATTTGCAATTGAATAATCACATTTTCTCGAATTTAAAGCTCATTTTCAATTTTAGGTGAAAATGTTACTGAACATTAATTGTAGAGATTTTCATGCTCAATCTACTCCACTTGATTTATTTCTTTTCAATTGTATCTGAAGCCTGATAATTGGGGATCTATCTGCATTGATGGGGCGAAGCTCCTGAAATTTTTACAGATGTGGGACTTGTGGCAGTTGATAGAGCTTATTAATGACTATTTTAGGTATGAATTTGATCAAAATCGTTGGAGCCATTTTAGAGAAAATCGCGAAGAACCCTGTTATTGACAACATTTTCTCCATTTTAGCCGCCATCTTGAATTGCATTCGATCGAAATTGTTCGTGTCGGATCATTATAGTGTAAGGACCCTAATCTCCAAATTTCAAGTCATTACGTTGATTGAGAGACGAGATATCGTGTACACAGACGCACAAACACCCACACACACCACACACACCACACACACACACACACACACACACCACACACACACACAACACACACACACACACACACACACCACACAACACACACACCACACACACACACACACACCACACACACACACACCACACCACACACACCACACACACACACACACACACACACACACCACACACACACCACACACACACACACAACACACACACACAACACACACACACACACACACACACACACCACACACACACACACACACACACAACACACACACACACACACCACACACACCACACACAACACACACACACACACAACACACACACACACACACACACACACACACACACACACACACACACACACACACACACACACACAACCACACACACACAGACCAATACCCAAAAACCAGTTTTTTGGACTCAGGGGACCTTGAAACGTATAGAAATTTAGAAATTGGGGTACCTTAATTTTTTTCGGAAAGCAATACTTTCCTTACCTATGGTAATAGGGCAAGGAAAGTAATACACAATCTATTTCACATCATGATCTATTAATGTCATTTTGTCATTACTTTCTCGTATCAGTATTTCAAAATACACAACCAATTTCACACTGCATTTTGTGTTATGTGAATGTCATAATTATACTCTCATGATGTATCAATATTTCAAAACCTACCTGGATTGGATAGACCGCCAATCCTACACTGCGTTTCGTATCCAAATTATCTGGTAATAACTCACTATATTTATCATTTTAGCGATCAAGCAACTTTGTTCTATCATTCCCCAGAGAATGAGATAGATTTATAGATAGATACGGTGACTGATAGAGTCTGATAGCTGCAGTGTTTAATTATACCGTAATTAGTTGGCATTAATCAATATTGAAGCGATAGCTTGTTGTTCTAGCTAGGGTGTAGAAGGGGAACCATCCCCTAGGAGTATGTATCAATTGCTCCCTCCAATCACCTCCCCACTTCCCGCTTCTGTATCCCCTTAAATTCCACGGTCTAGTTTTTCTCCCCGGAAAATCAGGATATATTTATTATCTCTCTTGAAAATTTCATCTTAGGGTAACCGTCCACTGAAACCGTATTCAACCGATCCGTTCGGCCGTTGGATCGGACGAATCTGTCGGCCGAATATGGTCATCCATTGGAACCGTTTACGTCAGTCTAGTTCAGAAGTTGGCTGGTTGATAATTATTGAATTAACTACTATCATAGCCACCAAAATTTTTCATAAACAATGATTATATTGAGATTTTGAAAATTGAATAAACAAATATCAACTAAATTAGTAATTCATTACAATAATTTTACCTTCAAATCCTATTTGTTCCGCAATCTTTGTCCACAGATTCCTATGAGCATCATGACGATGATATCTTTTGTCTCGCATATCCCACAATAGAACATGCTCTTGAACCAAACTTATCAACTTTTCATTGTCCATAGTTTTTTCAATTTCAATTTCAATTTCAATTTATTAAAAACACACAAAACAAGACAAAACAAAATTACAAAGAATTACGAAACAAATAAAACACAATAGAATGTTACAAATATAAAAAGCCATGGGCTTTGTTAAAACTTTATAAAACAGAACAACTTCAAAAAACAAAAACAAACAAGACTGTGAAACAATTTTAGGTTGGGAACACTTTGTTGTCTCAGCTCGACTAGTTGGTTCGGTCGAATAGAGATGGAAAATCCCATTCATCGGATCGAAAAATTGATCGGCCAGAGACGGCCGTATGAACATGTTGCAAAGGACGAGAATCTATTCCTTTCTTTGTTGGGGGATCGTTCGGACGAGTTCGGTAGTTTTCGGCCGATGCTAGTTCGGAAAGAAATCGGTTCCAGTGGACGGCCCACCTCATCTTTTTATGAGAATCACGATTATAATATTTATAATCACCATTTTCTTCAATTTATAAGAGTGTTCATGGAGAAAATATTTTTGATAATACAACTTCTTCAAAAATAAACGATAGTCTATTCAAATTTCTGCCAACTTGTGTACGAGTAGATTGTACAAAACAATATTATAGATTAGTTAAGGTCAAAATGTTGCTAATTAACCAAATTTGTGCTGGATTCTAAATTTAATTATATTTATAATAAAAACACAAAAAGCCTGGCAAAACATGTTGTATTTATTTATTATTTTACAAAGGCGACTTTTTAGAAGTATTTTAAGCCTAGGTGATGATGATGGGATGAATGATAATACAATGAAGGTAGAGTTATGAATGAATAGAAATTATAGGCTATGCTATCCACTTGAATTGATTTGAGTCAACTTTCAGTTCAGAAATAAATAAACTAGGAATTTTGAATTTGATTTGTTTAAAAACCGAATATATTAGAATGATTACATTCGATAAACTCTCAGAACTTGAAAATATTGAGTTATTAAGAAAAATTTTGAACCAGAAATAGAAAACAAACTAATTCACTGGACTGCACAAAAGCCTGTGAATTTTTTGTACAAAAGCCTGTCAAATCTTTTCATTTTTTTATCATGATTGAATGCCACAAAAACCAATCAGAACAGCTTTCTTTCTGAAAACTAGACCTACCGTTGCCTACCTGGCCAATACTTGATCAACTTTGATCTCGATGAAGTGGATGTCACTTCCTCCTCCCACAAATGCACCCTTCTAGAGCCCCCTACCCCTAGCCCTTATCATCAACCCCTGCCATCCGAGCACCCCCCATTCAAATCGGTCACCGTCCCAAACCCGTGACTCTCCAATTAACCATCACCTCTGTCTCTCACTCAATACCAAACTGTCAGCTCATTACGATCGGCCGCAGCACTACTCATTGTCACAATTGTGACAATTGTCACAATGTCAAGTGTACCAACCATCAGGCTGACAACTCACATATTGCTCGGCTTCACAAACTGAACTCTGATGAGATGAATCCAATGTTGATGAATCCAGCCTGGTTGCGATTTTTGGGATAGAGTTATGGATAGGAGCTGTGATCGATCAATTCGCTCTGGATTATAGACTCTGCTATAGTAACATCTAGTAAACATAAATTTGAATATCAGAGTAATAAATTAATCAATAAAATTTCGGAAGACTTTATAAAGGATAAAATAACGAAAACCAAATTGAGATTAATAAGATCGTAGGTAAAACAAAACTATTATATTGAAATTGAGAATTGAGTTGGCTGAATCAACAATTTTTGGCAATATTTATTCTGTGCATCTATATTTCGTCTATCAAGTACTTCATTATCGATAGAATTCAACATCCATAGATTATCATCCATCAACAGAATTGTATAAATTGTACTGCTGTTATTAGATTAAAACATGTATTTCTTATTTTTAGAACTCGTGTTTAGAAGTCGTTTTCGAGATCCGTCCGACATACATACATACATATCCACAAATACACATATTCAAACAGAAAGTGCTTACTGAGTACAATCAATACCTACTATTACTTCAGGCCCTACAACTAATTAATGACGTCATAACATGTAGATTTATTCTTCCTAGATCATAGTAGTTTATACTAGCTTATCAATCGAGGGTTTAGAGTCATAGTAGCGTATCTACAAAATTCCGTTTTTCAGCTTATCTGACCTATCTAAATAACTTTTCGTGGTCTATTTAGTGACACTCACGCTTATCTCATTGCATTAGCCATTGGAAAGATAAGTGGATATCGTATCTACAATCGAGTGATGAAATGAATGACACAAAAGCATATGTTCTGTTACGCTTCTTTGACTTGAACAAAACTGAATGACACAAAAACTTATCTTCAGTTACGCTTCAGTTAGTGAACCACATAATAGCTTATGTGTCAACTTACGCTAGTGTGACAGTAACTTTGAGCGCGAAAAAGCTCACAAAATCAATGCTAACATAAATTTCATAGCCCATAAGTCTTGATTTAACAAGATAATCAGACTAGCTTCTGTATTTTTCCCTGTTTGTGTTTTATTCTGATCAATGATCACGAAAAACAGAGGAGTTTTTTTCGTGTGAGTTGGCAAAGAAATGCTTGAAGGAAACTGATGATTGTGAGTTGGAAGAAAGTTTATTTATTTTTTTATTCATTCAACTTCCAACGGTACAACACCAATTTCACATAAAAATAACATAGAAAAAGAGAAACAAGCAAAGATACTAGCCAGAAGTTCAGGGCAGTCCAAATATCCATATAGATAAATAATAATATATACAACAATAAAAAACATCTATGTGGATAGTTTAAAAGACAAAAATTAGAATACAGAATGAATCATAGTTAACATACAATATTACATATAAGTGAAAAGGCCCATGGAAGTTTACCACAAGGGGCATAAACAAGGAAGGGAACACCAAAATCACACATGCAGGGATCTCTTCATAGTTCTCCTGAGATAGCCCAAGGACACCCCAAAGAAATCAATGTCAGCTGCAGCAGCCTCACAACCAGAGTGAAGTATTCTAGAAAGCCCACTATTATAGGCATAGGCTGTTGTGTGAGAGCATCTGTGGAAAATGGAACCTTGAGCACATTCCTCTTGGAACACAGATGTTGATACTAGCCAGAAGTTCAGGGCAGTCCAAATATCCATTGACAGTCTTGAAAAGAAGGACCAGGTCGTTGTGTTCTCACCTCAGAACCAAAGGGAGGAGATGAAAATGTCCCCTAATCTCCTCCACAGGAACTTCAAAGTACTTGAAACCCATCCTGCAGCTCAGCATCCTCACGAAACGTCTCTGCACACTTTGCAGCAGGTTAATCTGGTACAGATGGTATGGTGCCCAGATAATAGAGCCATATTCCAACACTGGAAGAACAAGAGCCCTAACCAAAACCAAGAGACTTTCGGGAGAACTGGAATCCCTGGTGGACCTAAATATAAAGCCAAGGAGAGATCTAGCCTCTCCAGTGATCACACTTATGTGATCCAGTGGGCTAAGAGACTGAGTCATAGTCACTCCAAGGTCCTTGAAACTGCAAACTCTTTTCAAAGGAATGCCTCTCATGGAGTATTGAGAATCAAGTATACTTGTTCCACGCTTGGAAGACATTACAACACACTTGGTTACATTCAGAGCCATACCATTATCAAGGCACCACAAATCAAAGTTATTGAGAGAATGCTGCAGAGACTCATGTCCCAAGTCTTGCAATACCCTGTCGAATAACTTGACATCATCAGCATACATTAGAAACATGGATGATATGAAGCTTTTAATGATGTTCATAAACAAGTTGAAGAGGAGAGGGCCCAAATGGGATCCCTAAGGGACTCCAGAGGGAGCCAGGAAAGGAGATGACATATGACCCTCATATCTGACAATCAGATTTCTGTCCCTCAGATGGCTGTTCAACCACTTGAGCATGACACATGCACCTCATAACCCTCCAGTTTGGCCACCAGGAGAGAGTGGTTAACTCTGTCGAAGGCCTTTGAGAGGTCTAAATACAGGAAATCGACCTGGCAGGCATCCTCAAAGGCACTCATCACATATTCCTGGAACAGGAGGTGGACACAACCTTGCTATGTAAAACAAATATCTGATTTTCACAAGTGCGATTTAGCTTCCATATTTTTGGAGTTTCAGAATATGAATTACCCAGTTGCAAATTTTGATGATAACATTAGAGCTGAGGAACATTTCAGTAATTTCTGTAGGTATATGAGCTTGACCATCAAGAGGTTCACACTCATGAGAAGGGTTCATGTCTCTAGTTTCCCTAAGTGGTTCCATTGAATTGAGAAGATTGATTGTAGCCAAGAAAACTGCTCATAGAAAGTATTAGGCAATTGGTAGTATTCAGCTCTATGAAGTTTTTTGCAATTTGAGGGATCAATGTCGTGTTTTGACAAGAAGATGTTACAATAACTATTTACTTGGAATAGAGGAATTTTTTTAGACAAATTCTAAATCTTTCTGGACTCATGTGGATGGTTTGAGAAAAGGCTCAGCCAGACCTACTTTTATGAGACTGGACACAAAAAGTGCTGCAACTCCTGTTGATAAGTAGTGTCAACTCTTCGCTGATTATTTTTCATCTATTTTTGTGCAGGACACGGTTAATGTCCCGACATTTGATTTTCGTTGAAACCAGTTAGTTCCATCCTGCTGCATTACTCCAATCAATATTCAACGCAGATTGGAAGCTCTGAATGTTGGCAGAGGAACTGGGCCTGATGAAAAATATCCCTTCCTGTAATTAGGTTCTTCTGTTCTGGCCATTCACCTGGACAGACAATACAGTCTGTAATTGCCATGGTCTATGAGAGCATTGTTATGGACCACCTGTATTTCCACCTGCATAAAATGATGAGCTTTGGTGATAAATAGCCTATTATACTCATTGGAGAGAGTGAATAATTTGAAGAGAGTCATTGAGAGAGATTTCAATGTAATTTTAGTGTTATTGTTTCATAATATTATGTGATTATCACTCATTCTCAGAGTATTTTAATTGTATTTCAGTATTCACTTATACAGTCCTTTGAAGAAAATGACGTTGAGAAATGATGAGTTTTGGTGATAAATATCTATAGGCTGTAGTCATTGAAGATAGTAACATTTTCGAGTTTGATTCAAGTGTCATTTGAAGAGGCTGGAATTTTCGAATTTAGTTTTAATGTTATTGTTTCATATTTTGTTATTCTCAGTCATTCTCAGAGCATTATAATTTAATTTCAGTACTTAATTTTCTAGTCCTTCAATAATGCCGTACCCACTTATTAGGCACCTGTGATTTTCTATACTTTTATATATTATCATATATCTCTCATACTTTGTTATTGAATGTCAATAAACATCTATAAAATACATGGAACAATTCAATAAATTTTTACTATTCATAACTGATCACTCTCAGAATAGCTTATCTCCAGAAAATGATACATTTTTGGAAATTGATTACGGTCATAATAGCGTAACTAGAACAAGGTATTCATTTTTAATTTTATTATTTGAATATTCAATAATTCATCGAAATGAATGCACTGGTAGAAGCACAAGGTTCATACAACATTGACATGTGAATTCTAGGTTGTTGAAATTTATACAGACCTCAGAAATAGTGAGGGAGTGTGAACTCATAGTTGGTTTTTGCTCTCCTGAAAAGTTGGGTTTTTGTAGATACGCTACTATGACTTTTAACCCTCGCAATGTAACTTTTGTTACTGTATCGATTTTTTATTGGATGTAATATTATATAAATTTCAGATTAAAGACATTTGTATTTTATTAAATATAAATTTTATTGAAATAAAAATACTTTATTACACAAATGCAATAATTTATCCATACTTTCAGCTTGATAGACATAGGCCTACTCGATTCAGTGATAGAGCTATTGATAAATTCATCTCAACCAAAAATACTTAATAATAACCTGTATCAGAATCGTAGGAGAGGTAAATCAAAGATAAACAAAATTAGATGTAACTCTTTTTTAGAAAATAGGCTCCCCCAAACCTGAACACATTGAATCTGTAGTATAAAGAAACCCATCAGGAGAATGTTTTTCAGTTAGGTAAAACCTTTATTAGGATGTTATGGATAGTTCCAACACTTTGCATTTACTTTTTAATTTATTAGTTTAAAAGTTTTTTCACACACTTTATTTACACTGTTCTTTCACATTTCAATAATAATTACACTGTTATTTCACATTTTATTTATACTGTTCTCCCAAACTTAATTAAATTTTCCACTCACACGTTATTTACACTGTTCTTCTACACTACTTCATGTAAACCGCGTTGTTTTGTAGAATTGAAGTTCTTCCTTCTTCTCGCTCGTATCCATTTTCTTTTCAAAGTTTCATCTTTTGAAAAATGAAATACTATACGGAAACTTTTGGAGACTTGTTATAATTCCCGCGACAATTATAGGTACACAACAGTATCCCATGATTTAAAACCCAAATTCATTATTACTTTTCACAAACGAATATTAGAAGAATGATAAACAAAACATATTCATTGAAATGGAAGACCGTGAAAATTGAATTTGTAATTCTTATTTTGTTGATTACCATATCAGATGTGATAACAAGCATCAGCGCTCTTATTTCGCTTGCTTACCGCCAGTAGATCATGGATCTACATGTGATGACGTCATAGTTTATTAGAGATCAGTTGTGGGGCTTGAAGCAGTACCTACTATTACTTACTATTACCTATTATTAAGTAATAGTAGGTATTGCCTGAAGTAATAGTAGGTATTGGTATAATTGACTTCAATGATTATGATTTCATTCAATGAGAGCTCATTTCACATAATAATAACAGCTGGCATCAAAATAAAAATGTCTAACATGTTTGAAATTGAAACAGTAGCAATCATCAACATTATCATCTTCATCTGATCTGAAGTATACAAATTACAGTATGATTCACATCAATGTGTCAGCATTTTCTGAATTGGGAGCATTGATGCTATTGAGGAGAATTATTACTGACAGTCAACGAACTGTTATGCATATTCTCCAATATTTATAATGGAAGCTACCTTCTATTTTCTTTGGTAAAACAATCAATGTTTGAGAATAATATTGATGCATGGGAAAAGCGCCTTACTTCTATGGAAGATATTAATTTCTACATTAGGAAAAGGAACCAACAGATATTTGGCAGTTTTAATAAATAACCCCTTTCTTTCGCCCAAGTTCAATTTTGGCCGAATTCCCTCATTCTTTTCAAACAGATTCCACAACGGACACTTCTGAAGGTTTGAAAATACCCTCCATATATCATACTGAATTATTAAAATTTCATCGAAATTGTTTAAGCAGTTATCGCGAACGGATATACAAACAAAATTAAATTAGTCTTGATAGAATAGGATCAATTGATAGAAGCAACTTCCGTCATAAAATTTTGTTTTATGAAAAAAAAACTATCTATACTCCAAGGAATAGCTCCGATTGAAGCAGCAGTTCCCAATCAATTTGTTCCCGATAAATAAATCAGTGAGTCAGTGAGAAAATAATTTTAAAAGTATAGATAGATCCACTAGACATTATAAGATATACAAAATATATCCACTAGACAATGTAAAAGCAAGAGGACAACTAGGAACCTTGAGGTGTTGAGTTCACCTACCCGGGCTGATTCTTGATCAACTGATATCATGGTGATGTAATGTCACCAGTTTTATATAGCAATTTTTACTTTCCTTGCCCTATTACCAAAGGTAAGGAAAATATTGCTTTCCAAAAAAATTAAGGTACCCTGATTTCAAGTTTCCTATACGTTTCAAGGTCCCCTGAGTCCAAAAACATGATTTTTGGCTGTTGGTCTGTGTGTGTATGTGTTGTAACGCTCCTTGAGGAGTTCCTGGCTTTTGACTTGAATAATGCCCCAGACAGAGACCTCACATGACAGATAAAATCTAACACTGAATCCTCGGTGTTGTAATCTCAAATTTATGAGTGTGTGGATGAATACTATAGAACACCAGGCTGAAAGATTCAGTATAAGATTCAATTTAATAGTCCAAATCGCGGGAGGCACAAACTCCTGCACACCCTTCATCTGTTCAATGACTATCTCTATGAGAATAATATTCTTTGCAAGTATGCGTCCTAGTGTAGCAATTGCTAGACACCAGATTCAGAAACCTTAAATTATTACCTGTATTGTAGACAGTGCACAAAATCAAACAGTTCGAGCAAGGAACTTGGTGCATATAATTTGCGGGATTGCGCCACTAATAAATTCCGACGGTCTAGGCTAGGTTTGATATACCAAATGCCGTTCGGAAGATACTTCGCGGACAGAATCTTTCCAAGTTTCAGGCTCTATTGTATGATTCTTTACGCTGTAGCTGCTCTGCTCTGTGGTGGGAACCTTTATTCCTAAGTCGAAGTAGGGCACAGATAGAAGCTGAGATATTGGCAGGTAAGGACAGAGAACGTATAATCTCGATCTGATCCCACTTAATATTTCCACTTGGATCTGTTCCTTGAACCAGATTTGGATCAATTATATCAATGATCGTTTCTGATCGGTGCTTAACAAGTACAAACGTGCCAAACACAAAATCTGAAGGGCTAAAGGAATAATCGAACTCAGGAAATAAAGTATTAAATTTGAAATATATTGAGCAGTAATAATAATTACGGTAACAAACAGTACAGTTTCAAGATTTGATAAACAGGTTTTTGAATAATTTTCTGCTATGATGCTGGGCTATCATGCACGTTCTTTTTACAAAGTTTAAAAATTCTTAAAGATGAATAATTATGATTCCAATGATTTAACTAGAAAATATTACAATATGTGAAATTTAATCAGGGTCGTGGTTCAGGCAGATTAAACGACCACAAAACTTACAATTACAATTCAGTACACTTAAGCTATTTGCGCTTTCGACGTGGCCATTGATAATTAGCGAAGAAAAATTTGAAGTAATTTCTGTACTTTTCGAAGCGTAGGGTGGTGCCCCATAAAATATAAAAGAGAACACACGTGATTCTTCTTGGTATGGTGGTTTCTTTGAATTAATTTAGATTCGATGGTTCGTCCAAACTTCAATCTTCAGCACATGGGAGATTTTTTATAAATTAATTATTTCCTTCATTCATCAAAAAATGAATAATAAAATTTAGATTCATGGAAGTAATCAATTGATAGAATAATTTTACAAATATAACGAATAATATTGCCTCAGATATAGGCTAACATTTAAAATACATAAATTTAACAAATAAGAATCTCACTAGAAAAATTGTCCTTTTTTTATTGATTGGATGTACCCACTGGTCCCGTGCTGTCACCGAATACAATAAAAGCAGCTCATTGTCATTACTACTGCTGCTGTTGGAGTCATCAAACCAAGGTAAGCCACAAGAAAATCCAGATTCACACCACGGGACCGTCGGAGTTGACATCTCCCTGCATACTGACTGGAAACGTAGCCGGTATAGCATCGCAACAGTCGTGGCGGTGTGAATTGGCATGTGGCTAGCGTGGCCGGCGTGGCATGCGTCCAGCCACGCACGCCACATGCTGTGTGGAATGGCATTAAATGCCATTAGAATTTCAAAAACATTAATACAAATTCAGATTTTCAACATTCAAGGTGTAGAGTTTCGACTCTACATGTTTTTCACGGTTTTCTCGAAAACGGCTCTAACGATTTTCTTCAAATTCATAGCATGGATAGCTATTCATAAGCCCTATCAACTGACATGAGTCTCATTTCTGGGAAAATTGCAGGAGCTCCATAATATTCTAGAGAAAAATGACGGATAATTTCTAAAAAACCATGTTTTTCACGGTTTTCTCGAGAATGGCTCTAACGATTCTCTTCAAATTTATAGCATGGATAGCTATTTATAAGCCCTATCAACTGACATGAGTTTCATCCCTGGGAAAATTGAAGGAGCTTCATAATATTCTTAAGAAAAATGGCGGATAGTTACTAAAAAACCATGTTTTTCACGATTTTCTCAAAAATGACTTGACCGATTTATTTCAAATTCATACCCTCTATACTTATTTATCAGCTCTATCAACTGGCATGAGTCTTTTTTCTTGTAACTAATGGAGTCCACCCCATCCTTGAGAAATGTACTTTGTGAACTCCCTCTCCTGCATGAGGTAGTTAGGTAGAGCAGTTTATAAAAAGAACACAAAGTCGAGATATTTCATCTGTAGAGCAGCTGTTTTGACGACTTTAAAAGAATCATCGAATTTCACAATTTACACAAAGAAAAAAGTACTCTGAAAACAATTATATATACACATATACAGTAGTCTGATCGTAGTTTCAAATATGTTGCCACCAATCGTCATTATGTCATTCCCCTAGATTATTCTCATTTGAGAATGAAGCTTACAGTTCAATGAGCAAGGAAAGTTGTGTGAGTGTACCACACCAGATTTTTACTTTCCTTGTCCTATAACCATAGGTAAGGAAAGTATTGCTTTCCGAGAAAAATTAAGGTACCCCAATTTCTAAATTTCTATATATTTCAAGGTCCCCTGAGTCCAAAAAAATGGTTTTTGGGTATTGGTCTGTATGTGTGTGTGTATGTGTGTGTGTGTGTGGTGTGTCTGTGAACACGATAACTCCATTCCTGATTAACCGATTGACTTGAAATTTTAAACTTAAGGTCCTTATATCATGAGGATCCGACAATAACAAATTCAATAAAATTCAATTCAAGATGGCGGAAAAAATGGCGGCTAATCATTAAAAAACCATGTTTTTCACGGTTTTCTCGTAAACAGCTCTAAAAATTTTCTCCAAATTTATACCATGGATAGCTATTTATAAGCCCTATCAACTGACATGAGTCCCATTTCTGGGAAAAATTGCAGAAGCTTCGTAATATCCTTGAGAAAAATGGCGGATACTTACTAAAATAGTTATTTGTGCAACTAGTGCGGAAAGTGACAGTTTGCTGCACCGAAAGAAGCGTTTACGCACGAGCCGTAGGTGAGGGCGGAATGGTTTCTTGAGTGCTTGAGAGTAACTTTGCGCACATATTTCACATTGAATTTTTTCTACAGTTCCCATTGAATATGAAAAGTGGTTGATTCTGGATAAAATGATGGCTGAAGTCCATCAAATGTTTGCCTGTATAATTTTGTTATTAATAACAACTTATATTTATTTTAAACTTGATAATCCAATTGGAAATCAATAATCGATAATATATTCAAATTAAAAATTAAATCAATCCAATCAATTTGAGAATTTGAATAATTTTGAGTAAATCTCAATTTCCAAATAATTTTTCAACCACTCAATTTATGAATGAGAAAAATATTATTTGAAATAATGAATAATTAATAATATTCAAAATGTATAATTTAATGAGTTCTAATTTTTATTTATTTGAGAATCAGAAAAAATATAGATAGAACAAATTTTCATTAAAAATGCACGCAAACAATGTCAATATGCAAAGTATTAAGAGTGTGCAAAGTAATACTTTGCGCACAAGTGCGGAAAAGTGATTCTCTGCGTTCTGTAATCAGTGTAGGAGTGGTCTCGATTCCAGGTAACTGAAGGAAAAAACATGTTTTTCACGGTTTTCTCGAAAAGGCTCTAACGATTTTCTTCAAATTTATACCATGGATAGCTATTTATAAGCCCTATCAACTGACATGAGTCTTATTTCTGGGAAGATTGCAGGAGCTCCGTAATATTCTTGAGAAAAATGGCAGATAATTTCTAAAATATATGTTTTTCATGATTTTCTCAAAAATGACTTGACCGATTTTTTTCAAATTGATACTCTGTATAGTTATTTATCAGCTCTATCAACTGGCGTTAGTCTCCATCCTGGGAAACTAATGGGGGTCCACCCCATCCTTGAGAAATGGACTTTGAAACCTCCTTCTCATGCATGAGGTAGGTAGGTAGAGCGGTGTATGAAAAAACACAAAGTCGAGATATTTCATCTGTAGAACAGCTGTTTTGACGACTTTTGAAAGAATCATTGAATTTCACAATTTACAAAAAGGAAAAAGTACTCTGAAAACAATTATTATATATACACATACTAGCCGTCAGGCTCGCTTCGCTTGCCATATCCATCTAGCCAGAGGGCTCCGCCCCCTGGATCCTGACTGGATCGTCCAAGAATAAGATCAGCAGGCTCGCTTCGCTCGCCTGCATTTTTCATTTGAGCATTTTTATCATATGTTAGGACAATCCAGTCGGGGGTCCAGAATAAACGTCTGGCTAAACGGATATGGCAAGCAAAGCGAGCCTGACGACTAGTTATATAATATTCCCAGGATTGAAGTAGTAGTGCCCAATCAATTTTTCCGCGATAAATGGATTTTAATCTTCAACTTGGTGCCAACCTAACAAAATCAACTCAACTTAATTCCAATCTGACAAAATTATTAATTTAGTTGCCAGTTAAGAACTGTTTCGAAGAGGTACTCTAACTAGATTGTAGTTCTATAGTAACATATGATATGGAAATTAAAATTATAATTGAGAGACTAGGAGAAGAAGAATATACATGCTAAAAGTCGAGCTTTAAACCCTTAAAAACAACCCTTAGAAGTAGATATATATTACCAATCCTGGAGCAAATGTCCCAGAAACGCCTTTAACCTCAAGGTCACCCAAAACGATCCCAACCTAACCTCAAGGTCACCCAAGACGACCCAACCTAACCTAAAGGTCACCCAAAACGACCCAACCTAACTTCGAAGTCACCCAAGATGACCAAACCTAGCCAAGGTCACCCAAGACGACCAAACCTAACCTCAAGGTCACCCAAGATGACCAAACCTAACCTTAAGGTCACCCAAGACGACCAGACCTAACCTCATGGTCATTCAAATCAAAAATAATAATAATAATAAAAAATAAAAATAAATAAAACACATAAAATCGGAAAAAAAATTTAAAAAAAATTAAAAACACATAAAATTGGGAATTAATGAAAAAAAAAACAATGAATAATTAAAAATCAGAATTAAATAAAAATAAATAAGAATTAATTTCACGACTTTTGGGAGTGGTGGGAGACTGTTTGGCTAAACCTAACCTCAAGGTCACCCAAGACGACCAAACCTAACCTCAAGGTCACCCAAGATGACCAAACATAACCTCAAGGTCACCCAAGACGACCAAACCTAACCTCAAGGTCATCCAAATAGAAAAAAAAAATTGAAAAAAAATATTAAAAAAAAAAAGACTGGCCGCCGCCAGTCGCCCCACCACTGCCAGTCACCCCGCCGCCAGTTGTCTGGCCGCCACCAGTCGCCCCACCACTGCCAGTCACCCCGCCACCAGTCGTCCAGCCGCCACCGGTCGCCCCACCGCCGCCAGTCATCCGGCCGCCACCAGTCGCCCCACCACTGCCAGCAACCCCCGCCCCCGCCGGTCAACCGGCCGCCGCCGGTCGCCCCACCGCCGCCAGTCATCCGCCGCCACCAGTCGCCCCACCACTGCCAGCAACCCCCGCCCCCGCCGGTCAACCGGCCGCCGCCGGTCGCCCCACCGCCACCAGTCATCCGGCCACCACTGCCGGTCGCCCCACTGTCGGTGACCATCCCGCTGCCAACAGTCATCCTGCCGAGGCTGGCAATCATCCAAATCAAAAAAAAAAAAAATAAATAAAATAAAACACATAAAATCAGGAATAAATGGAAAAAAAATTTAAAAAAAAAATAAATAAAAAAAAATTCGGGAATAAATGGAAAAAACACATAAAATCGGGAATGAATGGAAAAAAAATTTAAAAAAAAAATTTAAAAACACATAAAATCGGGAATAAATGAAAAAAAAAACAATAAATAATAAAAAATCAGAATTAGATAAAAAAAAATTAGAATCACTTTCACAACCTTTGGGAGTGGTGGGAGACTGTTTGGCCGAACCCAACCTCAAGGTCACCCAAGTCGACCAAACCTAACCACAAGGTCACCCAAGTTGACCAAACCTAACCTCAAGGTCACCAAAGTTGACCAAACCTGAGAAAAAAAAGTGATTGATAAAACAGTAAATCAAATCAAATGTTTATTTATTGACATGAAAAGGTTAAGACAAAAATATCTATCTTCCAGCATTGTCTTCATAATCCAATCGTGGGTTGAGTTGACAATATTGTGGAACTCCATCAATCCAGTGGGGACTGCAATTGGTCTGGGAGATGACTCATTTGCCGGGCAGGCTCCTTGTCTTGCTGCGGCCATCGGTCGCCCCACTGCCACTGGTTGTCCAGCCGCCACCGGTCATCCAACTGCTGCCACCAGTCGTCTGGCCGCCGCCAGTCGCCCCACCACTGCCAGTCACCCCACCGCCAGTCGTCCGGGCCCCACTGGTCGCCCCACCACTGCCAGTCACCCTGCCACCGGTCGCCCCACCACTGCTAGTCACCCCAGCCCCCGCCGGTCGTCTGGCCGCCACCGGTCGCCCCACCGCCGCCAGTCATCCGGCCACCACTGCCGGTCGCCCCACCACCACCGGTCACCCCACTGTCAGTGACCATCCTGCTGCCAACAGTCGTCCTGCCAAGGCTGGCAATCATCCCGCCGGCTGGGGTCAGGATGGCTTCAATTTGGCAGTGACTCTTCATATAGGTAAAAATCACCTTACTTTACTTTTTTTGACAATTGACAGTTGACAGTTGATAATTGACAGTTGACAGTTGATTGACAGTTGACAGTTGATTGACAGGTTAGGTTAGGTTAGGTTAGGTTGGGTTAGGTTGGGTTAGGACTTATCAGTAATTGAACTGACTAACTGACCACTGGGTGGATGACACCCCAACCATGCCCATACAGACATGTGACAGGAGGAGTGAGGGTCATTGAAAATATCCATGTTAAATAAGCCATGTCTATCTTCAATGCTATTTTGATCTCTAGAGCAGCATGGCCATGTTGATCTAGAGTGACGGGTCTCCCATGGACATCTTGATCTAGTAGGTCTACCATGGACATATTGATCTGGTATGATAGAACTCCATGATCATCTTAGTATAGAGTGACAGGTCCTGCATGACCAACTTGAGCTAGGGTGATAGGTCCCTCATTTATGCCCCCAATGCTGGTGGGCGTGGCCATTGGTCATGTGACAGAGGGAGGTGGAGTGGGGGTTGCTGAAATTGCATCGTTGAAAGTAAAGTAAGGTGATTTTTCATATGAAGAGTCACTGCCAAATTGAAGCCGTCCTGACCTCAGCCGGTGGGATGATTGCCAGCCTCGGCAGGATGACTGTTGGCAGTGGGATGGTCACCGACAGTGGGGCGACCGGTGGTGGTGGGGCGACCGGCAGTGGTGGCCAGATGACTGGTGGTGGTGGGGCGACCGGCGGGGGCTGGGGTGACTGGCAGTGGTGGGGCAACCGGTGGCGGCCGGACGACTGGCGGCGGTGGGGCGACCAGCGGCGGCCAGACAACTGGCGGCGGGGTGACTGGCAGTGGTGGGGTGACCGGTGGCGGCCGGACAACTGGCGGGGTGACTGGCAGTGGTGGGGCAACTGGCGGCGGCCAGTCTTTTTTTTTAATTTTTTTTTTTTTTTTTTTGATTTGGATGACCTTGAGGTTAGGTTTGATCGTCTTGGGTGACCTTGAGGTTAGGTTTGGTCATCTTGGGTGACCTTGAGGTTAGGTTTGGTTGTCTGATTTTTTACTATTTATTGTTTTTTTTCATTCATTCCCGATTTTATGTGTTTTTAAACTTTTTTCCAATTTTATGTGTTCTATTTTTCTTTTCTTTTTGATTTGGATGACCTTGAGGTTAGGTTTGGTCGTCTTGGGTGACCTTGAGGTTAGGTTTGGTCATCTTGGGTGACCTTGAGGTTAGGTTTGGTCGTCTTGGGTGACCTTGGTTGGGTTTGGTCATCTTGGGTGACCTTGAGTTTAGGTTGGGTCATTTTGGGTGACCTTGAGGTTAGGTTGGGTCGTCTTGGGTGACCTTGAACGGGTGGCCGTTAAAGTCGTTTCTGGGACATTTGCTTCAGGATTGGTAATATATATCTACTCTTATAGTTAAAATATTGCCAAAAGATTTCTTAGTGCGCCTCTAAAGGACCAACTGAACATACCTACCAAATTTGAACGTTTTTGGTCTGGTAGATTTTTAGTTATGCAAGTGAGTGAGTGAGTGAGTGAGTCAGTCAGTCAGTCAGTCAGTCAGTCAGTGAGTGAGTACCATTTCGCTTATATATATATATATATATATATATATTATATATTATATATATATATATATATATATATATATATATATATATAGATAGAAGATAGAAGATACAGAAGTCTGATCGTAGTTTCAAATATGTTGCCGCTAATCGTCATTATGTTATTCTCCTAAATTATTCTCGTTTGAGAATGAGGCTTTCAGTTCAATGAGCAAGGAAAGTTGTGTGAGTGTACCACACCAGATTTTTTATATAAAATCATAGTAGCCTTTTTTTTATTCCTTCTATTGGCCACTTTGGATAGCAACACTTGTTTGACAATAGCACCAAGATACTAGACTGACTCCACAATATAGAAAAAACAGATTCTAGATATGCATTTGAAGAAAGGAATGAAATGAAAGGTTTTCCCCTGTTTTGTTGCTATTCACCTGCCTCTTGCTATCCACCTCATCTTATGATACGTCAAAAAATCGACGTGCCTGGTTCTAAAACTGGTTCCTGCGTTAACTTTCTATATATTTGTTGAAATACTTTTAATAAAATTCAGACATTGCTTTTATACATTTATTGGAATACTTTCGATGAAATATCGAAGTGTGGAAGTTGATTTGAAGCCTTACAAAGTGGAATGTGTTTTCAACCAGTAAATAACAATAGAATCTCACACACAAAACACAATTTTAATAACAATACAATTGGAATATATTCAGAGTAACCAGTAAATTGTGGCCTATAACATTATGGCCAACTTATCCAATAGTGAACTGTGAACATATCATTGTTATAATTAACAAGATATTGATGATATACGTCTATTTTGTTAGTTCACTTTGCCTTGTTGAATCCAGCTCGAATCTGTTCAACTGTCGTGGATTTCCCAACTCCTTTAGGTGAAACCCAGGATTTCTGTGTTCAATAAAATCAAAAGGTAACGGAGGCAATAAGTTAATTGATTGAAATAAAAAACTAGAACACTAATAAAATTATGTTTCCCTTGCAATGTTTGTATATTGGAATTCACTTTTGTGACTCAGTCAGTCGTTATGAGATGAGTAAAATCAAAGCTACTCAGTCACTTGTTTCAAGACTTGAGCAGCCACTTTTCGACTACAAGGATTGCAGGATGGCTGCCCTTGATGAAAGTGCTTGGTGATGGAGTGAGGCACTGCCTGCCTGACTGACTAGGTAACCTGGCTGCCTGGCAGTTTGCACGTCCTGGATGCCTAGTCTTATAATTTTTCAAAGTGATTTCATAGTAGAAGAGAACCTTGGGAAGTTCTCTTTCCATTTGTATAGAGATCACCTTCGAATGAGTACTTTGTTGATTATGAATTGAGAAAATCCAATGAGTTTTTCATGACTAGAAGTGGGAGAGAAGGAGAGGGTATAATGTCCCTGAGGCCATATGAGGAATATGTCGTCCCCATCTCGTTTCTTTCACTCACCCATGCCAAACTGGTTCACACAAGCAATACCTCCAGGTTTGAAGATGAATATTATCTTCAAACCCAGGGTACAGTCATGGGCACCAGGTTGGCACCATCCTATGCAAGCCTGTACATGAGCCTCCTTGAACATGATTTCCTTTCCAAACAAACCCTATCAAACAAACCTGGATATGGCTCCGTTTCATTGACGACATATTCCTCATATGGCCTCATGGACATTATACCCTCTGCCACTTCCTCAATCAACTCAACTCCAACTACTCTGTCTCCTTCACCTGGAATATTTCTGAATCCTCCGTCAACTTCCTTGATGTCAATGTAATCATTTCCGATTCCAATGCCGTATCCACCAGTACTCTCACAAAAACCACCCACACTCAACAGTTCCTACACTTTGAGAGTTGCCATCCCTACCACATCGAAAGATCCGTCCCTCGTTCCCTCTCAGTCCGAGGCCAAAAAATATGCAGAAATACCCACCATCTTGACCAGTACCTCACCAAAAACCCCACCAATCCCTCCTGAAATGTAACCATCCTCAAACATGTTCATGTAATATGGGGAATATTGAGAGTTTTGTATTGTAGTTTTTTTCTGTGCCTTTCTTTCAGGTTGTTGAACTGATCAAAATTGAACTGAATTTTTCCAATATGAACTCTAATGAACCTTGTTTTTGATTGTTGAAGAATTTATTCATGCACAAAGTAAGCACCTAATTTTTGTGTTGCCATAAAAGATTTGCTAACTTGCTTCTTATCCATCCATATTATTGCAGTCTTCTAGCATTTCCATAGTACTGGCTTGAATTTCGTAATGAAATTAATGCAAACGTATTTAGAAATGTATTTGAACCGTGTGACCCCACGACGTTTTAAACTGAAATCCAGGCCGGGCGTTCCACGTGTTTTCTTGCAAATCAGAAAATTTGAGTAGAAGAGCGGCAGTTCTAATCGAGTCGTCACCGCGAGAAGATGTAGTCGCAGAACAAGTCTCGGTCTCTAATTTAGGCTTCGGCCTAATTAGATGAAAAATCTCCTTATCATTTTATTTTGTATAAATTAAAAGCATGTAGTCTGAAATATAGTACCGTGGTTGAAATGTAAGCGTGAGTGATTGTGAGTGCCGATTTATTTGTTAAATTTTCAATTCAATGGTGAGTGCCAAAATTATTTTATTAAGTTTGAATAGATTGACCAGATAAATTGACCGAGGCCCTGAATTTATTGTAGAGTGGGTTAGCAAATTCTTGTCTAAATATCAAATTCTTATCCAAATATTCATAATTATTGAATTGTTTGAATGCAACTAATAAATTAATGTCAGAAGCAATTCTTCA
This sequence comes from Nilaparvata lugens, assembly GCF_014356525.2. Classification (NCBI taxonomy): domain Eukaryota; kingdom Metazoa; phylum Arthropoda; class Insecta; order Hemiptera; family Delphacidae; genus Nilaparvata; species Nilaparvata lugens. Next base: position 14,354,843 of record NC_052515.1, read on the forward strand.
AAATCTTTTATTTCACGTTCCTGGCTCGTGATAAGTTACTTAGTTGCTAAAACAGGTGTTGTTGAACAATAGTGAAGATCTTGGCATTTGCATGAACGAATCCATCCAAAGCTCCCAACCGTGGATTCAAATAATTTAAACGGTTGAGTGGAGATTTTTAAAGCAATTATTATATATTTTTTCTTTGTTACAAAATGGGGTGCTAACAAAGTCCCTGGCCTCCCACCCTATTACATTCACATTGATTTATGTATAATTCTCCATTATATGATCAATGAACATACACAAGTCTCTTTCACATTTTAAATAGAAATGAGATAGCAATATCATTTCAACATACCTGTACACCATCCTTGTAGAATGAAATTGCACCATCGTATGGGTTATTAAAATGTACATTGAACGAAGATGGATTATGCTCATGTGCATCTTCCACACCATAGTAACACTTGAATTGTGGAAACTCATCTTTGCAGTAGCCCTGTAGAGAGGAAGTAGCACATTATATTATTTTCAGTAGGCTATGAGTAGCTTTTATAAGAAAACTATTATGAGTCAAAAATACAGTGATTCCCAGAATATATACTTCACAAGCTGGCAGGCTCACTAAGCTCGCCGCCTTATTCACCTAGCCTTTGATTAGTTATGTTCTCATATCCTACATGCTTGTAGATATAGAAGTGTGTGTCCCAGATGGGTGAATCAATAACAAACTTATAATCTCTGTTTTTCGAGAAAAACCTTGAGAAACGTTCATCCACTATCAGCTGGTAACCCGTGCTCCGTGAGAGTGTGTTCAAAGTAAAAATAGATTGGTTTTAAATTCATAGTTCCATCCTGATATTGGAATCATTGACAACTGTGATAATTTCACAGTTAAAAACCATTTGATTGAGCTTTTATCGCATGTAAACTTTATGTAACTGAATAAATGAATTTGTTTAAATTATTAACATTATAAAAAACTAGCCAGGGCTCTGCCCTCTGAACCCCCGGTTGGATCTTTCAGAAAAAGGATTAGCAGGCTTGCTTTGCTCGCCAGCATTTTTCATTTGCATCTGCTTTCTTCCGTCAATAAGTCAAAAGAGACAGACTTTTAGGCTGGATTGAATCATCAATTCTATTGGAATCATGCGGTGAGAAATTAAAAAAATCTGGTGTGGCGCACTCACACAACTTTCCTTGGCGTTATGAAAATTGATCACCTGACGCTAGTGTAGCCTACACGAGCATCTCAAGTCCACTTGTAAACAAAGATCTGAGCCAGCTGGTGACAGGACAATAACGCTGGAGACATACGAGTTCTGCTATCTCTTCATAGTGAATCATTTAATAGAATCAACAGTTGCCAACTGTTTGCAATTGGATAATCACATTTTCTCGAATTTCGAGCTTATTTTCAATTTTAGGTGAAAATGTTACAGAACATTAATTTCTAGAGATTTCCATGCTCGATCTTTTCCACTCGAAAATTGTTTGTTTCAATTGTATCTGGAGCCTGATAATCGGGAATCCAAAATCAAACTTCGCATAGATGGAGCGGAGCTCCTGAAATTTTTACATATATGGGACTTGTGACAGTTGAGAGAGCTAATCAATGACTATTTTAGGTATGAATTTAATCAGAATCGTTGAAGCCATTTTAGAGAAAATCGCGAAGAACCCTGTTATTGACAACATTTTCTCCATTTTAGCCGCCATCTTGAATTGCATTTGACCGAAATTGTTCGTGTCGGATCCTTATAGTGTAAGGACCTTACTCTCCAAATTTCAAATCATTACGTTGATTGAGAGACGAGATATCGTGTACACAGACGCACAAACACACACACACACACACACACACACACACACACACACACACACACACACACACACACACACACACACACACACACACAGACCAATACCCAAAACCCACTTTTTTGGACTCAGGGGACCTTGAAACGTATAGAAATTTGGAAATTGGGGTACCTTAACTTTTTTCGGAAAACAATACTTTCCTTACCTATGGTAATAGGGCAAGGAAAGTGAAAATCTCATGCGTGACCTTGGAAGATTAACAAACTTCACATACTTTTTAAATAATTGGTGAGTGACGATGAACCCTGATGACGGAATTAAAATTGGAGAATCGAGGGTTCGATAGATATCAATGGTACAAAATTGATTACTTTTAACAGTTATAACTTCAAATACCAACTTTTATTAAACTCAATGCTCCGCAAGAGTCCAAATAAAAACTTGACTACTAAAATCTTGAAGAATTAAAAATAGGCCTATAACCATCCTCGGTAAATCAAGTATTGGAAAATATCCATTAATAATAAGTCTGAATGAGTAACTGAAAAAAATCTGGTTTGGCGCACTCACACAACTTTTCTTGCCATTATGAAAATTGATCACCTGACGCTAGTGTAGCCTACACGAGCATCTCAAGTCCACTTGTAAACAAAGATCTGAGCCAGCTGGTGACAGGACAATAACGCTGGAGACATACGAGTTCTGCTATCTCTTCATAGTGAATCATTTAATAGAATCAACAGTTGCCAACTGTTTGCAATTAGATAATCACATTTTCTCGAATTTCGAGCTTATTTTCAATTTTAGGTGAAAATGTTACAGATCATTAATTTCTAGAGATTTCCATGCTCGATCTTTACCACTCGGAAATTGTTTGTTTCAATTGTATCTGGAGCCTGATAATCGGGAATCCAAAATCAAACTTCGCATAGATGGAGCGGAGCTCCTGAAATTTTTACATATATGGGACTTGTGACAGTTGAGAGAGTTAATCAATGACTATTTTAGGTATGAATTTAATCAGAATCGTTGAAGCCATTTTAGAGAAAATCGCGAAGAACCCTGTTATTGACAACATTTTCTCCATTTTAGCCGCCATCTTGAATTGCATTTGACCGAAATTGTTCATGTCGGATCTTTATGCTAAATTACAAATCAATCAGTCCAGTAGTTCAGACGTGATGATGCGTCAAACATAATTTTCAAAGGAAAGTTGTGTGAGTGCGCCACACCAGATTTTTATATTTTTATATCTCGTTATCTGGTTATTTATGTTCTCGAAAACGGCTCTTACGATTTTCACGAAATTTGGAACATAGTAGGCTTATGATATTGAAATTCGGTTTCACTAGGTCTCATCCTTTGGAAAAATCGCTGAACGACATTAAAAGGATGATTTATCCATCCTTGGCTGGAACAGCTGAGGCTTCCGTCGTCTGTGGATAGTGAAAAGTGGGCGAGTGATTCTGTGGAAAGTCAAAATATCGCATCCCCGAAATTCATAAGCTGACGTATAGCCAGCTGTTAAATATAAAGACAATCATTTGAGAGAATTGTGTCCTGTTTATCGATAAATAGAAATAACGAGCAAAGCTTGGTGCCCCAATATTCGTTTACAATATGATATCCCAGTAGTGCTAAAGAAGTTTCAGGGCTGAAGGATTATATGATTTGGGATCCCTATTAGGCTGGCTACACACACATAAATTTTGGTCGTTCGATAAAAAATCGAACACCCAAATTCCTATAGTAGCTCAATGAAATAAATGGGTGATTATAAACACGTCGATCAACGATTTTTATCGTACGGACGCCGTGTAGGTAGTGGTCATCTCTTGTCTCGACTAAACACATCCGCCGTGTAGTGGTCGTTCAATGGTCGTGACGAATGTGATCAAAGCGGCATACACATCGAATTTGAAGTTCATATGAACTTTTATCGAACGTCTGAGTAGACTAGTAGTCCAGTCAAGAAAAGGTTATAGAGGGAAAAGTTTGGGAGACAATTTTTGACCCCTCATTTCTGTTTAGGGTAGTAAGGAGGTAAACATATTCAATTCAATTCAATTCAAAAAGTTATTTATTTCACAAGTCTTACAAGCAATCACAGTGGTAGGCTACATCATAGAATAAGAATACACTTTACAATAAAAATAAGACAATGTCAGCACCACAGAAATGACAGCGATATACAAATATATATTAAGAAATATTTACTCTCGCAGAGGCATTACTGCCTGTGTGCGAGAATGAGTATAAGGTAGGAATAGGCATATATAAATATTTCGCAGTACTTGCACAGATCGGTTAAGCTTGTTGAAATTTCAATAATAGTTACACTAAACCCCCGTCCCCCTGAGAATGAAACTACATTTTTCCTCCCTATCCCTATGCCACCCCCTAGAAACCCAAGAAACCCCTTCCTGCCCCCCATAAGTGACGTTCCCCCCATCAAAACCCAAAGACCTTAAAGATGCATAGACTCACATACAGCGCTAGTGTCGTACTTGGAATTGAAATCCGCCATTGAGGGGGCAACCCATAAGATTATTACATACCAATGCCACCAATGCCTTTGTGATCTATTGTATTACAAATATATATAGATATAATACTCGTGCTAAAATACCCCAATGGCGGCCTTCAATTTCAAGTAAGAGCTATCATTGGGAAGGCATAGGCATTGTGGGTCTATATCTCTTTAAGGTCTTTGTCAAAACCAAACAAACAGACGAAGAAACAGATCACCCACAAAGGCGTGAAAACGCCAACACCCACACATACACACACACACACACACACACACACACACACCTTAAAAAAAAAGAATCAGGAGATTCAGAAAAATAGCCAGTATAATGATTAAAATTTGTAATAGTGACCGGTGATAGAATGTGTAAAGACTTATGATTTTATTAGTTTTTTAGCTCATTTGAATCCAGCCCTAGAATCTAAACTCTGAAGTAATCTATATTTCACAACTCTCGCCTCTACCGATACCCCGAATCCACCTTTTAATTGCTATTTTGAATGCAGATGTTTTATAGTTATTGAAGTCTGTTGCAGCTATAGGTAAGTTTTTTAACAGAACATGGGCTATGTAGTATGAATTAGGAGTGAAGATGGTTTTATTTACCCTTGGCATTTGGTTATTGTTGTGAATTACTTTCCTTGTTGTATAATTATGAGTGATAGTATTGAATATGTCAGAATAGTTTTTGAATATGTATGTTGCCAAAGTTCTGATGAATAATCGCCTTACATCAAGCACCTCCATCTCCGCGAAAACCGCCTCAGTCGAGTAGTCCCAACGCCTCCCAAGTGCAGCCTTTAGAATCAGTTTTTGTGTAATGAATAGAGGATTCAAAATAGATCTGAATCCTCCTCCATAAGCTAGGATCATTCCTTCAATAATTGATTGAACAAATGCGTGATAAATTGTTAGGATTTCGTTCTTGTTCAAATATTCTCTAAGTTTCCTAAAAACATAAATCATTTTTCTTAGTCTGCTGTTCTGATAAGCAACGTGTGCAGACCAGTTGAATCTATTATCAATAATCACACCTAGATATTTATAAGAGTCTACCCTTGCAATTGACTATTGACCTTGCAATTGAAATATCAAAAGTCCTCACCACTAACCCTTGTGCTAAGGGGGTGGGGGTGGTTCAAAGGTACCATTTTTTGGTATCTCGCATTTAACACGAAAAATATGTATCTTACGGGGACATAACTGTCAGACACGAAATTGAAGCTTACATAATTTCCTGCAATATTTATATCACAACTTTTCTTCATCTTCTCTAGTTTTCGAGATATCAGCTCTTGACGGTGCGACATTTTTGGAAAAACCACGTTTGCCTCCAATTTTTTTCTATTCTTTCTCTCATAACTTTTTAGAAATCGATGGGGAAAATCCATGCTAATTATTAGCTTATAGAGCATCAAATTCTTTTCAATTTTATGTATAATTTCACAATTTTTTGCATTTCCCTACAACTATTGCAGCAGCTTCAGTATTGAGTGTGAAATCTCCATTTTTGCAACAATAGACCAATTGAGAAAGGAATTTGGAGGGAATGTTTTGAACACAATTTTATCTTTGTAACTTTTGTTGAGACTAGTTAGGAGGAGAACATATCATAAGTCCCAATCCCTAACTCATGTGCTAAGAAGATGAGGGTGGTTTGAAAGTTGCATTTTTCAGCGTTTTTCTCCCGAAAAACAAGTTCCTTTAAGGTTTGAAGCAGATTTACTATGTCAAATGTACAATAAACACAAAATATTTTTCTACAGAACTTGTAGTAAGTTTAATTTTGAAGAGAAAGATGTAGAGTCTATAATAGACAAACGCAACCTTGAAAAAATAATCCTTAATTACATACAAAACGCAAAATATAGAGCTCAACAGATTTTGTCTATTTCTCATGTTCTTTGTATGTAATATTAAGGATTATTTTTTGAGGTTGCATTTGTCCATTATAAACTTATTCTGCATCTTTCTTTTTGGAATTGAATTTTCTATAAGTTCTGTAGAAAAATATTCTGTGTTTATTGTACATTTAATAGTAAATCTGCTTCAAACCTTAAAGGAACTTGTTTTTCGGGACCAAGTTTCGCGTATTTCGTCACATATTTGCGCAAAAATCCGCCATCTTGTTAGGAAGTTCCGCATTGTGATAGTATTGATGGGAGGTTCAGATCACTTAACTGATCCGGATCAATTGATTCCGTTCACTGCCGCGAGCCAATCAGAAGACCAGGATTGGAACTTCCTAAGGTCACGTGACGTGTGTAGTATTTGCACCGTGTAAAAAGTATTGGTTGGATAGGTGTTTGATTGACAGTTTCCATTCTGTACATATTCTGTGTCCGTACGATAAAAATAGTTGATAGATGATGTGTTTGTAATCACCCATTCATTTCATTGCGCCACTATAAAAAATGGACATTCCATTTTTTATCGAATGACAAAAATCGATGTGTGTGAAAAGCTAATTTTGTTTGAACGTCTTGCGTTCCATCGGCTTCACTACCACATAGCAATCAGATGGCTAACAGCTGATGCAAATCATTAAAAATGCACGACCATGATCAAAATCGTTATAAAATCGATGTGTCTGAAAGCTACTTCAAATTTTGGTCGTACGGTAAAAATTTGAACGAACTTTCATTGAACGACCAAAATCGATGTGTGTGTAGCTAGCCTAATTTTTTCGGATGGTTGGTCAAGTCTCTCCTTGTTTTACACAGAATATAGAAAAGCGAAGGAATCGCTCAATAGCCGCCCATCTTTGGCGGAACATTGGCATTTTTCCATAACCCTTCCAGTTCAACATTTTTATACCTTAGCTGAGCTTGTGTACCAAACTTGAGCATTGCCTCTTAATCAGTTCTGGAAAAATATGAGAATACGCTGAAATAACACTGAAATAACGCTAGAAAACGCTAGGTATACAATCTCAGAAAATATCTCAATTTTGGTAGCTCATCCAATGGGGTAGTTGCAGTAATCCAATTTGGAGGTTAAACTTGAAGTAGGACTAGTATCCTGGACTATATCCATACTAGGTGAATATCACTTGATGTAATATTTATTTATAATGTAGAAGGTTCTCATAATATGCTACAAGCAGTTCAGCAGGTGTGCTGGAGTCGAGGAATGGACTACTTAAGCTGTGCTCAATAGACAATTGAATTTTTCATTCTCATTGAACATTAATATTGCCAATTTCCCAATCATCACCTGCCATGACCTTACTTTGAACAAGAGCTGTCTGGAGCATGTCAAAGCATGTCTGGAGCATGACAGAGGACATTAGAGATATTATTAATATGAATAATTTAGAAATTAAGGTCCACGAATATACAAGAGTAACTCGAACTTCACAGACAATTATTGATAATATCCTCACAAATATAGAAGGTTGTAATGTCAGGTTAGGTAGCTCAGATCTGTCAGATCATAACTATCAAATTTTAGATGTTAAGCTGCAGGGCCAGAATCCCAGCAGAAAAAAAACTTTTGTGAAAGAAATTCAGCAATATGAGCTAGGAAATATAAATTGTTTGAAGCAGGAACTGCTTCAAGAAAATTGGAGTAGTGTTTATAACAGTTGTAACCTAAATTACAAATATAAGCAATTCATTGATACTCTAAGATTTCACATTAGTGTATGCTGTCCAATAAAAAAAGTCAAAGTAAAAAGTAAATTAAACAAAGTAGATGAATGGATAACTGAAGATATTCTTACTCAAAGAAATATTGTTAGGGAAGCTTATGAGGAATTTAAATTAGTGAGGGATGTTCCGAGTGAAGTCAAATACAAATGTCTAAAGAAAAACTATGCAAAAGAAGTGAGGAAAGCTAAGTGTAAGAAAACAGCTGAAATATTAACAACTAGTACCAATTTTAACTCTGCTGTTTGGGAGGTAATTAATAGAAATAGGAGAGCAGCTCAAAAAGATACAGTTACTAATGTCCCTAGGATAATCGATGAACATGGAATTTATATGGATGATAGTATAGACATTTGTAACTTTTTCAATAAGTATTATCAACAGGTTGCATATAATCTCCAAAAGTCACTGAACACTAATACTTATAATACAACTACATTAAATGCTGAGCCAATTGAAAAGGTATTTAAATTTCATCCATTATCAAGAGATGAGTTGTCAAGAATAATAAAAAATTTGAATAACAAAAAAACAGTAGGATTGGATGGGGTCTCAAGCAAAATTTTAAAAGAATGTGAAAATGAATTACTGGACCCTTTATTGCATCTCCTTAATACTTCACTAGAGCAGGGTATTTTCCCTGATGATCTGAAACAAGGAAAAATTTTGCCAATTTTCAAGAGCGGTGATTCTGAAAGAGTTGAAAATTATAGACCCATTAGTATTCTAAATGTAATAAGTAAAATTTTTGAAAGAGTAGTTTTAAATAGGCTGTTCGAATAGAATTTCTTCCAAAGCTTGGAAGAAATTAACTTCATATGTGATGAACAGCATGGGTTCCAGAAAGGGAAATCTACTAAGACTGCAATAGTATCCCTTGTTGAAAGACTAATAGATATAATAGATTCAGGTGAGAAGGCAGCCACAATATTTCTTGATTTATCCAAAGCTTTTTATTGTGTGAACCATAGAATATTATTGGAAATACTAAAAACTGTAGGTGTGAATGGTATAGAACTAAAATGGTTTGAATCATATCTCATAGGTAGAAACCAGTGTGTTGAGCTTACCAAGGTGGATGGGAATGAAATAGTAAAAATTAAATCTCAAAAACTGGAGGTCCAGGCTGGAGTACCTCAAGGCTCAATTCTGGGTCCCTTACTGTTTCTGTTGTATGTGAACCAATTACCAAAAGAGTTAAAAGATCACAGAGCTCTGTTGTTTGCTGATGACACATCGCTTATCTTTAACAATTATTTATTAGATAGTCTAGAAATAAATGCTTTTACTGGAGTACAGTCAATTGTCCAATTCTTGAAGCAAAGGCAATTAACAATAAATAGTAAGAAATGTCAATTCCTACAATTCAAAAGTAAATATAATTCAGTAGAGGATAGAGAAATAAATGTGTTTGTAGAGGAAAATGAATTAGACCAAGAAGAGAAAGTAGCATTCTTGGGAATTTTATTGGACCGTAAATTAACATGGCATCCTTACATTGAGAGGATATGTAATAAGATATCATCTGGAGTATTTGTCCTGCGGCAGCTTGCTAGGCTGAATGATAAAAAACTACTGTTAACTGCTTACCATGGACTTATACTATCTCATATTAGGTATGCTATTTTAGTATGGGGTAATTCATCTCAACAAAATATGGACAGGGTGTTTAAGATTCAAAAGAAGGCACTCAGATGTATAGAGAAAGTGAATAGGTTAGACTCTTGTAGGCCTTTATTAAAAAGCTTGGTCTATTAACTGTGCCATCTTTGTATGTATATGAAGTTGTAATGCATGTGAAAACGAGTGGTGTGATCCAGAATTCAGATGTTCATGAGTATAATACGCGAAACAGAGCAGATTATCATATAATGGGTCACAATAGTAGGTTATTTGAACAAAAACCAGATTATATTGGTAGGAAATTTTATAACAAGCTACCTCAAATCTTGAAAAGTAATGATGATTTGAAGATTTTCAAAAAACAAATTAAAAACTATTTAGTTGATAGAGCTTTTTATAGTGTACAAGAATTCCTTTCAAACCTAAACTAGGTTGAACTACTTAGTGTTAGAATTATTATGTAATAACATGACTTGTCTTATACTCCATGACTGGAGTCTTTAGGACGTAATCTTAAAAAAAAAAAAAAAAATGTATGAAATGATATCTCTAAAAAGAATTATCAAGAATAAAATTGAATATAATTTTTTCTCATTCACTGAAATCCGTCACAATAGGTAGCCAACTAAAATGAAATTAAATAAAATAAAATATTTTTATTGGCAGAAACGAAAAATTACAACATCTTAAAAATAGACATAATAAAAGCAATACAAATTTTACAACATTTGAAAATACTATCACAGAATAAAATGAAATGCCAATTGACCTGTTTGAGAAGGTGATATAGAAAAACTAGCGCTAAAAAGTAGGTAGTTACTGAGGCCGACAGTCATAGGTGAAACATATTACATAACAGTATCGATGATTTATCAATTTTAGCTTGGTAGTATATTGTGCATTATTATGATATACAAGGTTATAAGGCTACATGGGAATTCTAAAACAGGTATCTATATTCTCACATTCCATTACAAATCGCTTGACATCTATCAAAAACCTTGATCTTATCTTGCCTTATGCTCATTGCCATTAACGCTTCTATCAATGATAAAACTTATTCTAAGATCAGTAGAGAAAATGAAAATTTTGCCCTCATTTCTTATTTGTTGAGTAACTATAAGGCCCAATTCACACAGAAGTGACTTTCTGCCACTTCCACGCCGCTCCTATTTGGTCCAATGCAAACCGGAGTGGGGTTCACCACGTCACTTCAGTGTGAATTGGGCCCAAGACGCTTCTAATTTGTAAAATTCATAGAATAATCACTTTCACTTATTATTGCAATCTACAATCTGAGCAGAAATACTTTATCTATTTAAATTAATTCATGCTTCCTGTGTACAACTTACATCTAGAACTCCTATATTGTTTGTGGGATCTCCAGGTACTACGAGGATAATTGCGAATGAGCCGCCACTTTTCATCGCTGCTTGAAACTCGTCCTGCAAACAATGTCATTTGTACATCAATGGACTCATAAGAAGCATTTTCTCTTTGGGGAAGACGGTTGTTCCCAACCGTGGCTACAATTTACTTCAGAGAGGAAAAGCACCTCAGTCCTGTTATCCTCAGAATGTTGAGGGTTTGTTGAAGATTGAGCTATGGGGCACAAGTTGAAGGTGAATAGTTAAAGAAAATAGAATGAGATGAAATAAAATAAAATAGAATAGTAATCTATATTTATAAAAATGAATGTCTGTTTGTGTGTTTGTTTGTTTGTTTGTTTGTTTGTTTGTTTGTTTGTTTGTTTGTTTGTTTGTTTGTTTGTTTGTTTGTTTGTTTGTTTGTTTGTTTGTTTGTTTGTTTGTTTGTTTGTTTGTTTGTTCCCTAGAGACTCGAAAACTACGTGACAGAATAGCATGAAAATTTGGGAATATGTTGTGTGAATATTGGTGATGGTTTCTGAACAGAAATTTTAATAGGGGGGCTAATATTAATTGTTTATCAATCCACTTTACAGACCTATGTTTTCGATATTTGCGGCCGAGCGGCTACCGAAGAATGGAAAGATGATAATGATTCAAGATCATATTGTGATAATATTATGATTCAGCATCTAAAGTTACCAGCTGTATAATAAACACGTCACCCTGTGATGAATTGTGTACTGGTATTGAAACGGTAGTTTGAAGTTGAAGATAGTGTAGTTAATTGGTACCAGCTGTTGATAATCGTTCATCAGAAGAGCTATACGAATAATTATCACTCCCCTATAATTGAGAAACTGGAAAATGTTGGAAAAAATTATTTACCTCATGAAAGAAAGTTGTTCATATTGCATTCATTGATTACTGAAGAATGACAGACTAATTTACATTTTTTAAATTTAGCTTAGCTTTTATTCATCCTAAAATAGAAGATGGAAAGAATATGGAATTCTGTGTAATTCATCTTAAATCGCATATTTCCTGGACCATCTATTGACTATCAACAACTATGAAAACATCAAAATCATCTTTGAAATACTGATTTAACCTATCTTTTTTTCAATTGAACACTCTACTGATACAAATATTACCACCAATTGATTGAGAAGAATAATTATATATTTAAAATAATGAAGCTAGAGACACACTTAGCTTTTATAGACTTCACAAAGGCTTTTGATTCAGTAAATCGCAACTTACTATGGTCAATTCTGGATTCGAGAGGATATCCCAAGCATATAATTCAATCTTTGCAGAGCCTATATGTAAAAACGACTATACGTTTACAAGTAAAGGACGGTTTGAGTAAGGTCATTGATATAAACAAGGGTGTAAGGCAAGGATGCTGTATATCTCCGACATTATTTATTATTCACGTGGACGACATGTTACGAACATGGAAAAATTTGGCTGACTCAGGTATACAGCTATCAGCCCATACATCTGTTAACTCAATCATGTATGCAGATGACCTTACAATAATTCAAGAGAATGAGGACGCCTTACAGAAAGTGATGTTTATGCTGGACAGAGTTTCTCAGAAATATAATTTGAAGATATCAGCTAAGAAAACAAAATCAATGGCTTTCAAAGGTAAATATCCATCCAGAATCAAGATAGAATTGAATGGGAAGATAATAGAACAGGTGAAAAATTTCAATTATCTTGGCAATGATGTAACCTATGATACAGATAAAGATATTCATAACAAAGTATCAAAGTTCCAACGAATATGTGGCAATATTCATAGAAACCTCAAAAATAAAACAAGGCAGGATACTAGAATCAAATTCTTCAATACCATTGCTGTACCAACGCTGCTTTACGGAAGTGAGAATTGGATCCACACACGTAGAGTAGACAGCAAGATTCAAGCTGCAGAAATGAGGTTTCTAAGAAGTGTGTTTGGCTGCACTAGAGCAGATAGAATCAGAAATGAGGAGATAAGAAGAGCTTTATCTGTTACACCTTTACATGGAAAAATTATTCAAAACAGAATAAATTGGTGCAGTCATTTGAATAGAATGCCTCCTGGACGAATACCTTTGGAGGCTAAATGCTATAAACCTACTGGGAAAAGAGACATGGGAAGACCGAGGAAACGATGGGTGCCGGAACAGGTTCTTTAACAAACCTAATCCTTGAAGTGAAGAAGAAGAAGAAGAAAATAATGAATGCTGCATGACTAAGCACATAGGAAGTCCACATAGGAAGTCCCCATAGGAAGTCCGTATGGAGATGTAAATGAAAATATTGATTGTCAGATAAATTCCATGATTCACCAAATAAAGTCGAGTGTGACTGAGATAAATTGACTTTTTGGCGGTACAAAGTTCGCCGGGTAAGCTAGTAATGTATAATAATCCAGTCAATGAATAATTATAGAGGGAAAAGTTTGGAAGACAATTTTTCACCACACAGTTCTGTTCAGAGTAGGAAGAAAATAAACATACTGTAACGGTGGGAGGCCAGGATAAATTATGATAGAACCCCATTTTGTAATGAGAAAAATATACTAATAGTTATGTGAACACTTAACTAGACCTCACGCAGTTTTCTCATCCACAAGTATCTAATGTCACCTGTTTGGAATGTTAACAAACTCAGTTCACGTTTGAAATTGTGTTCATCCATTTCCGTGATAATCTTTCCATCTGATGAAAATATTCCTTGAATATTTGATTTTTTCTTCAGACAAAAATATTATAGTTTCTCCAGCATTATTTAGTTCATTCAATTATATTTAGTTTATTAATTTACTAATTTATTCTCATTTATTTTATTTTATTTTTTTAATTTTCATTCAATTATTTCTGTGGACAATATTTATCATAAAAATTAATCAACTAATAAATCAACAACATTTTTAGTTGTAGGCAATATTCTACAACATAAACATTTCTTCAATCCCCAATTTTTTCTATTCAGAATAATCAGTTATTTTTTTAGTTGATTTTTCAACTGAATTTCCAGTTTATCAGGTACAATAATTATTATTTTTATCCTATTCAAATTGAGAAAGACACATTTATTCAAAAGAGAAAGCAATAGGAATGCCTTATACACACATTAGTGCATCAGTTTGGAGTTAATGAATGCAGAATGAATGAATGAATTCGAAATTGTGAGGTCTAGTGGTCTCGCTCCAATTCGTGCTGTATATATGAGACCATGAGACAGCTCATGAAAAAGCGGCTATGAGGTACAATTGGATACAAAGCGCATGCGCCGTTAAACGGTGCATTTCTCTTGTGTCACTCCAGCCATCTGTGTAATCCACTAGTCAGCTGATTGATTATGAATAATTGATTAGAATGTCCTATTCCACCCTCTAGGTTTCCTAATAATTGCGAAGTATTGCTACAACGCGGACTAGCTACAGTCGGATATGGGTCGGGGTCAGTAGCCGTACTGACAGGTGGAGTTACCGGACCTACACTTCTCCCTCTATCCTGATTCTTTACCCTCTGCATCTTTCGCGAGATTTTTAATTTCAGGGGAAGAGTGTTTGTCCGTGCCGTTACTGGCTGATTCGGCCCTCGGCCTTTGGAATACAGGGTGGGTTTTAAGGGAGATTAAGATAACCCTATACAAGGAGACGGATCTGACTATCAGATCCCTACCAATAATTCTATTTATAAAGGTAGTACGCAATCTGAACCAACTGCGAATTGACGGCGAGCAAGCTGTACCTGCAAGCCCGGGATGTGGTTTTTCTATGGGGCTTAAGGTGAGGGCTATGGAGTAACGGTATGGCGAAACTATGGAGTTGTTAGTGATATTTAAGATATCGTCAAATAGAGCACGGTATAGGGTGTAAGCTATAGAGAGTAGGGTGCAGGGTATGAGGTATACGGTATAGGGTATAGGGAACAGAGAATCAATAATAAGATTATTATTCTCTACAGCAAATAAATATCTGCTCAATAATCCGCAATCTGAGAATTGCGCTCTAGCTCTCAGCAAGCTGGACCTGCTAGCTAAATACAGTATATCAATTTCAATTATGTGGTAATTGAAGTTTAGAGGATAAGGTTTTAGGTGGAGGATTTCTGAATCGCGAGCCTGCAGCTGCGAAAGGATTTTCAGCAATTCTGAAACTGCTAAACAGGATTTCCGTGCTAATCTGGTGACTGCGCGCCGGTTATTAAGGGCTAATCTGTGACTGCCCTTAAGGGTATGAGAATCACTCTCAATCGTCCAAAACGCTTTTAAATTAATAGTCAGTATGTCGACTATTATGAGAGGATAGAAAAGATTTTTCACAGACACAGTCTGTAGAATAATATCGGGAAGACAACAGTCTGTCGTTGTCAGGGTAGGAAAGGATTCTTCCAGGATTTTCCACAAGGAAAATATCGAGTCAGAGACTCCTAATTCAGGAAAAGATTTCAATAGACTTTTCCAAGTAATTGCCAGTCTAAGGACTACCACAAGATCGATCTCTAATTTGCAACTGAGATCACGGGAAAATTCGTGAATTTTCCACAGGTAAAGCCAGCAAATAATATTTGCTATTAAAGAAGACAGGTTTCTAAGAATTTTAGAAAGGATTTGCGGTTCTGAAAACCCGCGACTAGGACGATCTCGATTCTGAAACTGAGATCGGGAAGGATTTTAACACAGGAAGAATTAAGAGAAAGAAAGAGAAAGGATGCCGCAGTCTAAAAACTTCGGCGAGGAAGTCCTCAAGCTGTACCTGAGAGCTAGAAGGACTTTAGTAAAGGGAAAGTTGAGAGAAAGAAAGAGAAAGGACGTCGCAGTCTACCAACTTCAACAAGGACGAACTCAAGCTGTACCTGAGTTCTCTAGGAAATTATTGGAATTTTCCTACTAGGAATTACATCAAGTCAGAAACTGCTAAGAAAAGTTAAAATACTGGGCCACTCTATAGTATGAAAACCAAGCGAGGAAAACTTACTATAAATGATAATAATTTCTCTGCAGGGACAAAAATTAATCGAGAAAACTATTCTCAAAAGGAACAGGGATTTTCCCACAAGAATTAAAAATTAATTGAGAAAAACTATTCTTAAAAAGGACAGGGATTTCCCTACAAGAATAAAAATTCAATGAAGAAAAATCACTCTTTAAACTAAAGGCCACCTTACTACAGAGAAGGAAAAATATACGGACTACCAGTCCTGACATACAATTACCTGAATCGACGTGGATACTGATACGGAGAATAGCGAACCAATTCTCACTTCCCGTATTATAATTAAAAACGTCGTGAAGTGACAGAGTCGAGGCTTATAAATTAAGTACTCAAAAATAATCCGCTATAAGAGCCTAGCTAAATTTCCCACTCAACTATTTGTAGCACAAACTTGAGATCCCTCACAGGTTTCAAACCAAGGATAACACGTTCACCCCCAGTGATACGAATTTAGGAAAAATAGCTGACAAGAAAGAAAAACCCACAAGGGAGTTCTAACTCCGAGTTGTCTGGAACTCGGCCTACAATATTCTATGTTAACACAAAATAGAATAATAATTAGTATCGGGAACATCGTAAGGAGAGGAGATTTGCGACCCGATCTCACGCTCAACCACCAAACAACTGCTTCTCTCCCAGGTCATCTTGAAGCAGCACCAGGTTGCTGAAAATTAGGAGGCCGGGGGAAAAGAGATTGCCGACCAATGGGAGTCTGAAAAGACGATCACGCCACTGGTCATGTGACAGGGTTTGAATCCACTAGTGCTGATGCTAAGGGTGCAGCTAATGATGACAATGATACTAATTGCTACACTAAATCAGGCCGGTAAACAATATTTCTCACCAGAAATTACAAGAAGAATGATACCGACTCAACTCGGTAGTCACTTATCTTTTTGATGATACGGATGCTGCTAATGCAATACAAAATACGAGAATGCTCAGAGTGGTAAACAAGATCTGGAAATTTCTGGTTATGATGAATCTGTTGCTGATGATTTATAGGGGTTGGCGACGATGGTGATGATGGGCATACACTACTACAAGTCTAACAAGATATATCTGGAAGTCGACCCTATTCTTATTCTAAAACAGAATAAATTCGCTAAATTATACATTAGACGACGGCTCTACGTCCGTCACAAAAATTCACTTTGTGACAACTGAAACGAAGCTGAGGTCTTGGTTTCGACTCGATCGGCTTTTGTCTGTTTGTTTGTTTTTATTTGTTTGTTTGTACCGCAATTACAGTCGCAGTTATTGTCCGATTTGGATGAAATTTGGTATGCAAGCTCTTTGGAACAAGGCGCAGAAACGTATGTGTAATGATTTTTGATAAGACCTCTGTTTTTTTTGTAATTTAAAAAACCGTAGACTGACCTTTGAAGATACAGCAATTCATGTTCATACTTTTTCGCATCTATTTTTATGAGTACATGGTGACCGAGTTAGTTAGACAGTGGCTTCTCACACTGTGTAACCCAGGTTCAAATCTCGTTCCTACCAATTTTTTTTTGCAGATGATACTAATTGTTTTCTCTTATTCTAACTAGTAGTTCTGCGAACAGTAGACCTTGCTCATGAATACAACTTCAGGGCCAGTACAATAAGTACAGAATATTGTCAAGATCTAGCCATGACATCTATTATTTTCTCCATTGAAAGTGCTAGAGACACTGTTTGAAGGGACACTGGACTCATGAAGGAGGTACCTATATATCAAATACATACAAATTTCACCTTTCAAATGAAAAAGACTAAGAAATTGTCAAAAAACCACAGATTCATTGATACTTAGAAAGACCAGTTTTGGTCTTTATCAGAGTTTATCAGAGATTGACAATGGTGTAATCATCGAAAGCAGTCTTTTCAAGTATCAATAAATATGTGGTTTTTTGACAATTTCTCAGTATTTTTCATTCAATATGAATAATCACCACAATATCAACTTCTCAACTACACAAAAAGAAAAACAAAATTAACCTTTATACCTTTACATACACATTTTTTTTCTAAAACTGCAGTATTGGACTTCAAAACAATGAAGATTTTTTTAAATAATCTATACAATTGATTTGATGAATCAATTCAATAAAAATAATAGTAATAATAATAATAATAAGATGATTCAATTTTATTATTCTATCTAATCATAATAATTTATTTTTTCATGATATATATCATTATTATTCTAATATGAGATAAAACAATTAGTATCATCCGCAAAAATAATTTGGTAGGAATGAGATTTGAACCTGGGTCCCACAGTGTGAAAAGCCACGGTCTAATCAGCTTGGTCACCATGTGCTTGTAACAATAGATGCGGAAAAGTATGAACATGAATTGCTGTATCATCAAAGACACATCCTTTCTGGATAGAGGTTAGTCTACAGTTTTTTTTCAATTACAAAAAAACAGAGTTCTTATCAAAAATCATTACACATACGTTCCTGTGTCTTGTTTCAAAGAACTTGCATACCAAATTCCATCCAAATTGGACAATAACCGCAACTGTAACTGGGGTACAAACAAACAAATGAAAACAAACAAACAGACAAAAGCTGATCAAGTCAAAACTAAGACCTCAGCTTTGCTTCAGTCAATTATTCATAATCAATCAGCTGTACAAGTACGAAGTCAGCTGTATGAAGCTCTTCATCAGAGCATGAGAAATTATATCGAAATGAGGAATCTTAATGCCTTTTCATATAGAACTTGATGGTTAGGCTTCATTTTCCATAGGCTTCATACGCAGTCAGCTGTACGAAGCTCTACATTGGAGCATGAGAAATTATATCGAGATGAGGAATCTTAATGCCTTTTCATATAGAACTTGATAGTTAGGCTTCATTCTCCAACTTTCAAATGAAGAGCCAGCCGGAATGGTGATTTCTTGTGGAGTAGAGTCAAGGGGATAGGTTGTCATGACCATAAACAACTACTTGTACCCTCGTAAAAATATACCATTGCCGTCAAGTTGTTATCCCGACTACTTGACAACTACTGGACCGGAGGTATCATCTAGTCACGACCGTAAATGACAACTTGACACCTCGCACCCTCACGACAGGGTGTACCCCAACTAGTTGTCACCTCCTCAGGAAGGGGACAACTAGACAGGTATGGCTCACGTCTACTTGTTCCCTAAAAACCGGTTTTAAAAGGGGACAAGTACTCGAGGTGGCACCTAGTCACGTACCCATTTCATACACACACTGTCCGCCATTCACTGGGTTAGAGTTCATCACAGGAAGCACAAAGAGCGCTCCTCAATGAGGATACAATGAAACATGATACACTTGAACATGCCCCCCACCATGATAGCATGCCTTCTAAATACTTCAAATTAATAAAAGGAATTGAAAGAATAGTGAAATGACAAAAATGAGAGTTACATGATAATGGAAATACAATTATTTTGTAATTGGTAGTAGGCATAGCTTGTTTATTGGTCGCTAGTAGGGGTAAAGTTAGAGTTCTGAAGAAAATCTGGAGAAAAGCTGCCCCAAAGCTGGCTCAAAGCTGCCCCCAAATCTACCTTGAAGCTGATTCTTGGTTCTAACCTTGCCCAATCCAATGTAATCTGAACTAACTTAACCTAGCCTTACCCCTAATCTCACAATAAATCTCAAATGAAGATCCTCATTCCCAATTTTTTGGAAAAAACAAGATCCAGCTTTTTTTTATTTCCTGAATAACTAAGAAACCGTTAATTTTACAAAAAAAATTACAAGAACAACTTTTCCCAGTAAATCTAATAACAAATCCATTGACACCTCATTTGTCAAGATTGAACAGAAAATAAGGATCAGTCCCACTCATGGGAAAAGTAGATCCAGCTTTTTTCAATTTCTTTAATAACTAAGAAACTGGTTATTTTACATAAAAATTACAGGGATAACTTTTTCCAGGAGATCTAATAACGAATACATCGACACCCCATTTGTCAAGATTGAACAGAAAATAAGGATCCTATGGAAAAAGTAGATCCAATTTCTTGAATAACTGAGAAACCATTAATTTTATCAAAAAGCTACAAGAATAACTTTTTTCAGTAAATCCATTTGTCAAGGGATCAGTCTAACCCAACTCAACTTTTTCTGAAACTCAGCAACAAGCACTCAGAATCTCTAATGATATTTTTATGTTGAGACCTAGCACAGCTCCCTTTCTTAAGTAACACCAACCTCAGCACTAAACCACATTTACCTGAATTTCCACGATTACCTGAAACTAACAATCTTTAATGGACAGTTAAGACAACTTCAAACATATTAAAACCTAGATTCATTATTCTTGGATTTCAAAAGAATAGGAAAAATGTTATAAGTGCTAACAGGTCACATTTTGATTTCTGTAATCTGAACAATGTTAATCTCTTTTTAAATGCTCAATCATTCCCCTATCAAAATATTGCTGGTAATAAACATTTATTGTATCACACGTTCTCTGAATTCCAAAATGAATACTATCCTTATAACAGCAGTACATCAATTGAGTATAAAACATTTGATGAATATGCACCATTGGTTGTTATAGACTGCTGTAGTGAGCAAAATGAACTATTGAAATCTGGTGCAATAGACATAAACTTGACATTGGTAACAACAAATAATTTCACAGAAAAAACCAGTGCCTACTGTTTAATCCTCTATGATAATGAGTTTGAATATACACCACTGAGTGGAACAGTAAAAAGAGTATTATAAATTTGAAAGAATCTTCTATAAAATAACAAAAATTTGGTTAAAAACTAGATTATATTCAAATCAAAAGTATTAATCTTCCAACCACTTCCACACTCTACAAATGTATCAATATTCTACCTTCAGCATCATCCCATTGATTACTAAACATAATCATTTTCTTCAAATTTAATTTTAAAGCATTTTATATTATTATTCGATTGATTAGCTTCTTTCAAAGCACAAGATATTTGAATACTGACTGTGATGATATAGTGTCAAATTTGCGCCATCTATATGAGCTTAGATTTTTCAAATGAATTCATTTTATTAAAGTTGAATAATGTTCTTGGTCTGGGTAACCAAACCTACATTTTTTTCTGGGTGTACTCATGTACATCTACAATTTCTTTCTGGGTGTACTCGAGTACATTATTCAACTTTAATAAAATAAATTCATTTGAAAAATCTAAAAATTGGCAACTGCGTTCCCACCTATGACTCTATCCATCACTTCAATTGACTGATCTCCCTCCATCACTCTGTGCTGCAAATTCCTCCCAGTCAAAAGTAATTTTGTACAGAGTATAACTCCTGATCAATATGTTTTTCGTTCTTAACTCAAGGTGAGGTTTGAACCTCACTCTTACAGTGAAACAACATGCTCAAATTCTCGTTAAAACAACATAAAAAGTAGCTCAGTACCCCGTTTCATTGAATTTTCAAAGTTGTAAAGTAACCTTTGAAACACTCTCTATGATAAAAAACTACTCACCCATGATTTGGCTTCTTGTACAAGCCCAAACATCATTCTTGGAAAAAGCTGTAAAAATAATTTGTCACTGAACACTCAAGTCTAAATAAATGAATTGAGACTTGCAGAAAATATCTGTGTTGCCAAATTATGTGTGATCTTGACATTTTCATGCATGCATGTATATCACTGGATATACTCAAACACTGGATTGTGTTGCCAAATTGCAAACATGCTTCATGTGGGCTTCCATGAGAAGATTGGAATTTCGAACATCTGGCAGCACAGATATCTTATGAAAGTCTGAACTTACTTCATACAGAAACAGAATATACACACACACAAAATCAAAAGAGTCTATAGCATAATAATAATAATAATATACTAATTGGGCAAAATCCAGTTTAATTTTTCTGCTGATCTTATTGTCCATGAGAAAGTGATTTGGAATGAGGTTTATTATTTTAGAACCTATGTAAATTAAGTGCCTCCTTATACATTCAATATTAAGCTGTGTTTTCGTAACGGGCAGAAGCAGAATCGATTGCAGCGCACCCAAGCGGGCAGAAACAGTAACATTCAAAGAACTAGTTCTTTGACATGAATTTTGCTTTATGTGTCATGGGTAATGAACTTTTTGGGTTGTCCAAAAGGTAATTCTAAAATGATTATTGGATATTTAATTCAGTAAAGTGAATAAATTGCTTTTTATAACTCAGATAACTTTTCCACAATTATTAGTCACTTCAATTATGCTAATTTTATGCTTTATAGGCATGTCAATCAAAGAGTTAACTTTTCATTTCCTATGCTTGAAATTTGTAAGGGTGAATTATTTGAAGTAACTGATTGTATTTCATTATTAATAAGATATTATTTTATTAACTAGAATCATTCCATTATTAATAATATATATTATTATAATTATTTTATTAACTAGAATCAATTGCTTTCAGAGTCAATGCATGTTCTTTGAATCACATCGTGTATAGGTAGGCCTACCTACAATGAGTACCGTATTCAACTTCAAAGGCCTATAGCGGCCTATTGAAGCTCTATCGAAAAAAATCAATTAATAAATGAGTGCTTTTACTTTTGGCATTTTTGGAATCTACGGGTT
The DNA here is from genome assembly GCF_014356525.2 of Nilaparvata lugens. Taxonomy (NCBI): domain Eukaryota; kingdom Metazoa; phylum Arthropoda; class Insecta; order Hemiptera; family Delphacidae; genus Nilaparvata; species Nilaparvata lugens. The sequence continues at coordinate 14,377,377 of NC_052515.1, forward strand.
ATATTACACCAAGAGAAATAAATATTGTTAACGTTTTTTAGGCAATTTTATTTTAGTCCCATTTTTGATCATTGGATAGGTACGGTCCCGGCTGATATATCCAGTAAAAGCTATACGAATATTAAAAATTATTATTATTATTATAGAACACATATGACATGTACAAAGTGTATTCAAACAGGCGAACTAATTCTAATAATTATTGTTCATATAACTATATATTGCTAGAATAAACAGGTTCTGTTATGGTACTTTAAAAAACACATAGCCTATTTTAAAATGGATAAATATCTATTAATTATAGAAGGTAACTAGTACCCTTGTGATATTCCAAAATGAAACATGATTAGTTTCGACTTGTTCAATAAGGACTCTCTTGACAATGACATAATTAGAAACTGCATGCTCATGCTTATTTTGAATATTTTAGGGTAGGCCTACTAGTTATTTTCTATAATTATTAAACATTAAAGTTGCCCTATTAAAATTAATACTTTATTAGGGTATTAATTAGAACTAGAGTAGCCATTCAAACTCCTTATTTACTATAATGTTCTAAAAGCTTATTAATTTTAATCAAAGCCTTGGAAATATAGCCTAGAAGGTAGAATTGAAAGTGATTATATTTGATGTGGCTTGGAACATAATATTTTCAACTTTTGCTTGAGTTATTTTTCATATTCAAAGAATTATTACCCCTTCAATGCAGTACATAAGTACTATTACTTAATTCTTAATGCAATACATAATTGTGATACCCTATTTTATATCCAATTCAAGTCTATTATTTAACTACACGTTACCTCTAGCATTTGCTAGTCAGCAATGTTAAATAATGTTATTATTTCCAAAAAAAGTAGAAGCCTTACAGAACCAATAAAGTTGTTAATAAGAGTTCGATGCTGTTGGGTTGAATATAATTTTAAAAATCCCTCAAGTATAAACCATCAAAACTCATTTTATTAGCTTCATGTCACTTGCTGTTTTATTCAAAACTACCTGAATTGAAGCAGTTTGCAGGAGCGATCAGAAGAAGAAGATATTATTATGAATAACATGAAATAAAAACATCAAGATGTACTGAAAAATGAATATATTTCTTAGATTAGTCCATCTCTTTCTTCTGTAGGCTACTACATCATACATGAATCATATCCATGGAATATTATTCATAGTTGATTTTCTTTGTCATCCTCTACTTCTGGCTGGTACACCTCTAGGCCTGAAGTTATTGATAATTATTTATTATTCATTATAAAAAAACTTTGCAAAGTGAATTCTGAAATTGATTGTTTGTAATCTGTATAAGTTTTTAATTATATTTCTTGGGAAGAAACCCCCAATAATGACAAAGTAATATTATATGAGAAATTCCAATAAACCAACAATCAGTTAATTATTATTGCATCAATCTGTAAGTTGTGTAATTCTGACTGATTGATTGAATAAATAAATAAATCTCCATGCAGGAATTGGGATTAATCAGTGTGCCCCAAGGTCAAAAGAACTTGTTGGTGAACAGCATATTTTTGGATACCATGAACAATTCATTTATTTCTGTGGTCAGTAGGCCTACTTCTCGACCGTTCGGTTTACTAAACTCTTCCAAAATGTACTGCATAAAGTAATTATTGGTTCTATATTTAAAGAAACAAGTTTAATGAAACAAATCGAAATATAATCAATTAATTGCTTAATCTGAAATGATGATTATCTACAACATTATAAGTAGAACTAAGTGATTTGAAAATGAATACCAAACTGTAAATACATAAATCTCAAAATAATGCAGGTATTTCATCCATGAATTCAATCATAAATTTTAAAAGGTGGAATCACTGTCATTAAAGCTATTATTCAGTGTTTTCTACCAGCACTTGCTGAGTGAATTTTTGAAGTCATCTATTCATAGTTCTAATGTATGGTCATTCATAAAGTTCAAAATTCACTCAAGATCAAGATGGACAGTTGAGAAGATTGTTTTAAAAACAATGTATTCACTTATCATTCAGGGAATAGAGCTGTTCATAATATTTGGATTCCTTCCATAAAGAAATAATTTATGTAACAAAATCTAATAATGTGATAACATTTTAACATCAAATTAAGTATTTAATGTTATCACATTATTAGATTCTGTTACATAAATTATTTCTTTATGGAAGGAATCCCAATATTATGAACAGCTCTATTCCCTGAATGATAAGTGAATACATTGTTTTTTAAACACTCTTCTCAACTGTCCATCTTGATCTCATGTGGTTTCACGTTGTTTTGAAATATTGTATACTGTAAGCTATTAATGATTTCAAAATTCAGTCAGTTTTTTAATTATTTTAGTCACATACCATAGCTTTATGTCTTACTATTGAATAACTAACATCAGATCGATAATAAAACATCGAAGTGGATAAACTTTTTAAAAAATGTGAAACTGTATAAAATGACATCGCCTATATAAAGTTTAAAAAATGAGTGGAATTTTATCTTACCTAACTATTCTTATTCTAACTATGGGTTCCAATGACTTTTTCCATCCTGGTCAACAAAAAAGAATTCATATGAATTTCCTTTCGAGCACATTCTCTTCAATATTTTGTTTGTAAATGGTACCTGAAAAAAGAACATATTTAATCTTTCAACATATATCCATTTTGGAGATAAAGTGAAGTTAATCATCAATGATAATACATAGTTTGGACTTTGAATAAATTAGAAGTGAACTGGGCCTCAATAAACTATTTACATAGTGTATAGTATACTATAGCCTACTTACATTAGACTATATACTATAGCCTATTACAAGTATATAGCCTACTTACATTTGTAGCACATAACAGAAAACACTTTAAAGTTTTATAATATAAATTAAAACAGGAGACACACGACATGGATAGATTAAAAACACTAAAAAACTTACATTACACACTCTCTGCTCAGTCGAGAAAAGGGACACAGTTCCTCGAAAATTTCCGATTCTAATGTAAGTTTTTCAGTGTTTTTAATCCATCTATGTTGTGTGTCTCCTGTTTTAATTTATACTATTTACATTGATATACCTGGGATCACGCAATATATTGATCAATAGAGCATGAATAAGTGTTTCAAATACATTACTATTTTAGTTTTAAATGAGTTTGGTAGCAATGGTCAACCAGAAAAATAGTACCTATTTCATCTTTTTCAATGGCAGTCTTTCAATATTCAATTACACTGACTCTGATCAAGTTATTTCTATAACAATCTATGTAATGTTTTCCAAGTGAATTAAATTAACTAAAAGAAGATTAATTTATGGATAGGTACCAAAGACAAAGTAAATGTTCTCATAGTCAGGTTAGTTTTGTTATTGTATTGATAAACTATGGGTTTGAATATTTTGAGGTGCAACAATGATAATGGAATTTTAGGACTTAGAATGTAATGAAATACTTCAAAGTCAAATGATGATGTTATTTTCAATAAATCGGTTTGTGAAAACTACTAGCTGCATTATAAAAAATGTATTTTGTGATTAGGCCAACTCAATGAAAGTGTAAAAGATTGTTAGCATGAAATGCTATCTTATCTTATCATGTGAAATTCAAAATGTTATCTTGGTTGAATAATGTTTTGAATCTGATCATTTCATGTTAACTTAATCAAGCAAGCTTGAATGAGTTTAAATCTAAATAGTTGATTAGATTTTTCTCTTTCTTGTGATAATTCTCTACCATACACAAACTGGCTAGTCTAGGCTTTACATTATTATTAAATACTAGAAGTTATACTTCAAATAAATAAATAAACTTCGTCAACTTCTAACTTCTTGAAAAATGAAAAAGATAGCAATTTAGACCTAGAGACTAGGTTATTAAAGGCCTACTAAGTAGACTACCTGAATAAAAATTGTAAACATGCTGGTAGGCTACTTATAAAAATATATTAAATTGTGTACGGTAGATCTAGCCTACTTTATTATGAGAAATTTAAGTCTACTTACTTGAATCCTCTATCACATCAGCAATTTTTAACCATATTCTATTTTTCAAATAGGTAATTCGTTGTGCAGGTCTGGAAAGTACAAAACTTTGAACTGTCGCATCAAATTTATAACGAATTTCACGCCTTTCTGTTGTAAATCCATTTTCAATTTCTCTTGTAAAAATTATAAGAATAAAGAAACCAATGGAAATATTTTATACCTCAATTTTCTACTACAAATTAATTTCACAGTATAATAGTAGCAATCCGAAATCTGACAACCAACAGCAAAATAATATATCAAAACAAACCATCCAAAATTAAAGATTGAGGTTAAAAAGAACATGGCGTCTGATCCAGAGAAAGATTATTCTGCCGGTGTCACGTGATCAGAGCAGAAAAATATTTCGAAGCTGTCTGTTCCCGTCGACAGAATCCCGAAATTAGTTCTTTTTCGACAAAACGGTTCACGAGCAGTGATCGGTCGAAGCAAAATAGCATTGTGATGATAGGCCTTAAAATGAACGGCGAAAGTAACAGTACCTGAGGAAGACCATAAGAAGTTAAGTCAGTTACACTAGATTGATCATTTATGGTTAGGGACTGGGTTCTATTACTCAGATAGCTTTTGAACATTTTAAGCGAGACTCCTCTGATACCATAGGACTCTAGTTTATTGAACAAAGTATTATGAGGTATTGTATCAAAAGCTTTGCGTATATCCAGGAAGACCACAATAGTTTTCATATTGGAGTTTATTTTATCAGATAAAGTATTGATGAATTTTATTAGAGTGTCAGATGTACTTTTACCATTTTGGAAACTGAATTGGTTCTTGTTGATTATTTTGTTGAGATTTGTCACGATGTATATCATAACTTCTTCTTCTTCTATATGCCAGCTCCGCGACGGAGATTGGCGATCATCAATGCAATTTGGATTCTATTGACTGCAGCTCGGAACAGAGATGTTGAGTCAATGTTGAACCACTCTCTCAGGTTCTTTACCAGGATGTTTTCCTTCTTCCAGGCCGGCGTCTTCCTTCAATCTTGCCCTCCATTATCAACTGCAGGAATCTGTACTTCTCATTGCGCATCACATGTCCAAAATACTGAAGCTTCTGACTCTTAATACAGTAAAGAGCCTCCACTGTAGTCCCAATTCGTTCAAATACCTCAGAATTCCTCACCCTTTCTGTCCATGAAATCCGAAGAATGCGCCGATACAACCACAGTTCAAACGCCTGCAGCTTTGCCTCCAATGCTTTCGTTAATGTCCATCCCTCATGCCCTACAACAACACTGGAATGATGTAGCACTTCAACAAACGAATTCTAGTCTTGAGAGCAAGGTTCCGATTGCATAAACCCCTCTCATTCTGAAAAATGCTGCCCTTGCCTGCTCATCCACTCCTTACTTCCTGGTCGAAACTCCATTTCTCATTGACACAACATCCAAGATATTTGAAGCTTTGTACACGTTCCACCAACTTACCAGCATTCTCACTGTTGCCTGAACACGTTCTCTGCTAACACCATGAACTTTGTTTTGCGTACATTCATACACAATCCATACTTATTGCTGGTTGTATTCACATGGTTCAACAGCATTTGGAGATCATCTGCACTTCCAGCCAACAACACTGTGTCATCCGCATACCTGAGATTATTCACAACTTCACCGTTGACAACCAGTCCACATGTGCATCCATCAAGAGCCTCAGAGAGGATAGCTTCTTAATATAAATTGATAATGTTGGTGACAACACACAGCCCTGTCTCCCCTCTACGTACTTCTACTTCTTTTGACAACTCCTTATCCATTGGACATTTGCTGTCTGGTTCTCAGTAGAGATTGGCAATAATCTGACATCATATCATAACTAGAGGGGAATTGAGTTTAAGGCTTGTTCTAAGACGCTTGGTTATCTCTGATGAAATCACAGAGGTCAACAAGCAGCCCAGCCGCTGGGCTACCGCTCAGCAGTGCTGCGCATCCTTACTCCCCTCCCTCTCAACTGAGGGAGGCTCGTGAAAGGCTAGTAGGTAAGCAGTCTAGTGTGGGTGTCCAGTGCGAGTGGTCGACAGAGGGAGTGAAGGAAGCAGCGCGCAGCTAGCAACATAGTACATCTCGTGCTTTGAGTGTACTCCAAATCCTTCGACGACTAGGAGTTGTGTCTGAGGTTAACGGGGGCTAATCGAAGACACTGGAAGCTCCGCGGTTCAGCACTCACTTGGACGAGTGTTGTTCGACCTTTCAAACGAGTTTGGGCAGCAACCTGCCTGTTTCAACCAGTAGCAACACATCAGGTTTTGGTTAAAACCTGACTGTACCCTAGTACGTCATCGCGGGAACCTCGAATAGTAGGAGAACATCGAGGAAGGCTGGGGAAAGCCTTTCCTTCAACTCCGCACACGATCCTGACCCCAGGAAGACACGCGGTGACCGAGAATTGGGACTTGGTGATCAGAGGTGAAGCCAGGCGTGCGGGCTCCTGTAGCTTGCCAATTCGCTTCCGAATAGCAGGAGGACCTCGAGAAAGGCCAGGGAAATCCTTTCCTCCGACTCCGCGCACGATCCTGACCCCAGGAAGACACCTGGTGCTCGAGGATTGGGACTTGGTGATTCAGCTCCTATAGGTGGCTCCTATACACACTGGTGCCCGAGATTAGTGACCCGGTGACCGACTCCAGTAATCAGTTACAAGACTCCCAAACCCTGCCACATCGGGAGTTAAATAGCAGGAGGACATCTAGTGGCAATGGGGAATGCTACTCCTGTTACAGAGGCCCCCCTCACGGCGGACACCAGATCATTCCTATTCCTTCTTGTACGAGCCCAAACATCATTCTTGGAAAAAGCTGTAAAAATCATTTGTCACTGAACACTCAAGTCTAAATAAATAAATTGAGAATTGGAGAAAATATCTGTGTTGCCAAATTATGTGTGATCTTGACATTTTCATGCATGCGAGTATATCACTGGATATACTCAAACACTGGATTGTGTTGCCAAATTGCAAACATGCTTCATGTGGGCTTCCATGAGAAGATTGGAATTTCGAACATCTGGCAGCACGGATATCTTATGAAAGTCTGAACTTACTTCATACAGAAACAGAATATACACACACAAAATCAAAAGAGTCTATAGCATAATGATAATAATATACTAATAGGGCAAAATCCAGTTTAATTTTTCCGCTGATCTTATTGTCCATGAGAACGTGATTTGGAATGAGGTTTATTATTTTAGAACCTATGTAAATTAAGTGCCTCCTTATACATTCAATATTAGTGTTATAGGTTACATCATTTGTTAGCAGTGGCCCTTAGATTATAATAATCAAGTGTGGAGTTTTTGTGAGAGGAAAATCGGATCTATATTTCATTAAGTACTCAATTACGGTTTTTACCATGAACAATTGTGCAAAATTTCAAGTTTTTACGCTCAGTAGTTTGGGCTGTGGTGTAATTTCAGTCTGTGGGGGCTTAGCCATTTATAGACATAGAGAAGATGAAGAAAACAAATCAAATGTTGCTTTTAAAGAAATTGACAACAAATTGCCGAAATTTTATGATATCCTAGTTGACATTCTAGTGTGAGAGTGGCTTTAAATTCAGTCGAAATGAATATTATAAATATGATTGATACTCACAATCGCTAGAAAACCCCAGAGTAGAGAGATGCATTGCAGCAGAGACGGTTGTAAGATGTTGTGAGGCGTTGTAAAATCTCAAGATTCAAGACCTTGTAAGATGTGAGACAACAATGGTATTTGCAGATAACACAAACCTTCTTATAGTAGATCTTGACAATTGAACTGATTGGCTCCACAGAAAATCAACAATCGTTGAGTTGCATTCCATGTCTAACAATTCAACAATTACAACAATGGAAGTCGTCGTCATGACTGTTTGCTGAAACTGGAGCTTTTGAGCTGAATCTATGATGACAAAAGTACTGGGTTTTGCGCAACGGAATCTGAATTTCTGTGTGTGTTTACATGAATTCTCATATCTCAATCACTTTATGTGGTAAATTCAATTCATCTATTGCAAATTTAGAATATTCAAGACATAAATTACAAGTAATTTATAATACGACATATCATTAAAAATATAAATAAATTAACATAATTATTCTTACATATACTTAAATATGAAATATAGAATCTAGGCATCACCAGCAAAAAGATATCCATATTCAAACATCTGGGGTGGTGCACTCACTCAACTTTCCTTACCCTTATGAAAATTTCCATTCAAGCTGGGTTTACACCAAAGTTATTAACAAAATGTTTATAACTTAATCCTTATAGATTCTATTGGATTGAACGCAAGTTGACAAACACACATGTTCATCATGTGTATGATGAGTTATGTTCAATCTAATATAATCTATAAGGATTGAGTTATTAACATTTTTTTAATAAATTTGCTCTAATTTCAGCTTTAAGGTCTTTGGTTACAATATTTTGTTTTGCAGTCATGGTATTATTATGCGTGTCCATCAGTATCAATATTCTCACATTCGAAAAAACTAATTTAATAGGTGATTAAAAATAATCAAATGAACTAAATAATGCTGAAGAAATTATAATATTTTTGATTGAAAAAAATAAATTTTCATTAGATGGAAAGATTATCACGGAACTGGATGAATATCATACAGGGTGATTCATAATTATGATAAAATAATTCAATACGTGATATTAGAGGTAAAAATAAGAAAAAAAGTTCCTATAAACATATATCCATAATCGCTTCATTAGCGAGCTATACAGAGTGAAAGATTTCGCCAGGAATTCAGTTCCTCTGGTGAAATACACCGATGCTCAATTGTTTTGGGACTAGTTTTTGAAAAACTTATGCTTGATTCATATGGAAAAATATCTGAAAAATTGAATAAAACTAGTCTGGAATCTGTAGTGTAAGTAGTTTTTGAGAAAAAAGTTGAAATATGCAAAAAATCTAAGTAGAAAAACACAGACTTCTACGTTTGATGCCCAATAACTTTCTTTAATGACCAGTAAACAAATAATTTTTCGCAATAAAAGTTGTAGAGAATTCAATTCTGAAAAAAATGATGTAAGCTGTGTGAACTGAATTTAAATAAAAGTTGGATATAATGTATTCTTATGAAGTACATTACACAACAAAATTTGCTGTTTTATGAGGAGAGAACTAATAACTCATAGGTTGTAGCTGATTGCAAATAGAACATTGATTTTAAGAACAGCTGTTCCAAAACAGCTGATTTATTTTGATTAAATAAAAAAATATTTAAAAGAAATTATCAGCTGAAAATTATTTTCAGAAATATTTTAGCTCACTGTTGAACAAAAAAACAAACTGTAAGTTAGGCCTACTGTAGCCGCGCTGTGTTTTTAGTTCAACCTATTAACCAGTTATTTGTAACCATTCCACTTTGCTTTTGTGTTAAGTGTTAACTTTTAAGAAAATGGCAGGTAATTTTAGACATTATTCATACTCCGAATTAGCTGACATGCATTATAATGTATGGAATGGGACACTACTGTAATAGTACTGAAGCAAGACGTTTGTATCAAGAGAACTTTCCTAACCGAGTATGTCCAAGTTCAAGGTTTTTTGCCACTATTCATCAACGCCTGTCTGAGACAGATTCTTTGATATCCAAAGAGCACATTTATGCAGGCAGACCCTGATCTACTAAGACTGTTGAGTTAGAAGAACAAGTTCTTAATGAAATTTATGAACATCCCGAGAAGAACACAAGAGAATTGTCAGTGCAGTTTAATGTCAATCAATCTATTATTTGGAGGATACTAAAAGAGCAACAATTACATCCATACCACCTCCAGAAAGTTCATACTCTATTGCCACGAGACTGTAGGCCTATTCCCCGTGCTGGTATTTGCCGATGGTTTTTAGTAAAACTTGTTTACCCAAACTTTTTAACAACCGTTTTATTTACCGACGAGGCACACTTTACAAGAACAGCTATCGTTAACGTCCACAACTAACATATTTGGGCAGCTGAGAATCCTCATGCCATTAATCCCAATCTTCCACAACATCAGTTTTCAGTAAACATTTGGGCAGGAATCATAGGAGATCATCTACTTCTGTTCGAGCTTCCTCCCAGGCTTAATGTCATAATCTACTAGTCTTTTGGTATAAGTTTAATGTCATTTAGATATGCTACTTTCATATTAAAAAAAACTTCTCATAAAAAAACGAATATTTTATTTGCAATCAGCTACAACTTATGAGTTATTAGTTCTCTCCTCATAAAACAGCAAATTTTTGTGGTGTAATGTACTACATAAGAATACATTTTATCCAACTTTTATTTAAATTTGGTTCACACAGCTTACATTATTTTTTTAGAAATAAATTCTCTACAATTTTTACTACGAAAAATTATTTGTTTACTGGTCATTAAAGAAAGTTATTGGGCATCAAACGCAGAAGTCTATGCTTTTCTACTTGAATTTTTTGCATATTTCAACTTTTTTCTCAAAAACTACTCACACTACAGCTTCCAGACTAGTTTTATTCAGTTTTTCAGATATTTTTCCATATGAATCCAGCATAAGTTTTCCAAAAACAATTCCCCAAACAATTCAGCATCGGTGTATTTCACCAGAGGAACTGAATTCCGGGGGAAATCTTTCACTCTGTATAGCTCGCTAATGAAGCGTTTATGGATATATGTTTATAGGAACTTTTTTCCTTATTTTTACCTTTACTATCACGTATTAAATTATTTTACCATAATTATGAATCACCCTGTATAAATTCTGGAATAGAAATATATTCTATTCATTGTTTAAATTAACATAAATATTATTAAATTATGGAATACAAATTCAAACGTGAACTGATTTTGTTAACATTTAAAACAGTTGACATGAGGTACTTGTGGATGAGAATACTGCGTGAGGTCTACTGTTCACAGAACTACTGGTAAATGATTTATCAATTTAAAATGTCTGGAAAAAACCCTAAGTAAACATAGAGCTTTCTGTCCTATCGTACCGTGACGTGTCGTCCCGGAATGTGAGTGTGAGCGCTGTTATCAGGTCTGGCTGCAACTGTCTACAACGTTGATATGATGGAAAGATACATTTTCTAGATGTTCAATGTTTTTGAACGGGTATTATTTATAGTCCACTGGACAGCTAATTTATGATGAATAATTCTATAGTCTGATTTATTCACTTTCCTTGCCCTATTACCATAAGTAAGGAAAGTATTGCTTTCCGAAAACAAATAATGTACCCAAATTTCTAAATTTCTATACGTTTCAAGGTCCCCTGAGTCCAAAAGAGTGTTTTTTTTGGAATGGTCTGTACGTGTGTGTGTATTAGTGTATGTGCGTCTGTGTACACGATATCTCATCTCCCAATTAACGGAATGACATGGATTTTGGAACTTGAGGTCCTTAAAATATAAGGATCCGAAACGAACAGTTTCGATCGAATTCAATTCAAGATGGCGGCTAAAATGGCGGAAATGTTGTCAAAAACAGGATTTTTCGCGATTTTCTCGAAAACGGCTCCAAAGATTTTGATAAGCTCTATCAACTGCCACAAGTCCCATATCTGTAAAAACTTCAGGAACTCCGCCCCATCTATCCAAAGTTGGATTTTAGATCCCCAATTATTAGGCTTTAGATACAATTCAAACAAAAAATTTCAAGTGAAAAAGATTGAGCATGAAAATCTCTAAAATAATATTTAGTAACATTTTCACTTAAAATTCAATATTAAACAATATTAAGAACAAGATAAGACAATATATTTATACTAATTATAAAACTTGTTACATGCTTAGTAGTGACGAATTAGATCTTATATTTTTACTAAAGTGAGGTTAGAAAATGGAGTAGCATGGAACTGAAGTAGTGACAATGAACAAAAAAGTCGTAAGGTCGATATATTGGAGTATCCTCGACTGAAGTCGTACGATTTAAATCGAGGTAGTGTGAGTTGAACCTTATTGTGGCAAATGATTTGTTTTGTTGAAAAAACAAACAACAGAACCTCAATCCTTCCTCAACCTCATCAGTTTCTTACTGAGGAAGCCTCATGTAAGAGGATAAAAAGCAATATTTTCGACCAAATTACGATTTTCTGTTGATTTATTTTATTGCTTTTGGGTCTTTGGGGATTTCATCAGTCCACCCACTGGACAGAGTTATGGACATAGTTAGTAGGATTGTAACTTATGAGTTGTGAGTATTTCTGGTAGAAATTCGGTTCGGATGGAAAGTAATGCTTGTTTGGAAGAACCAGATCTTATTTGTTATCTATTTTCGATAGAATATCATCCATATTATATAGAAAACAGTGAAAATCAAATGATTATGATCAGTGACATTGATCAATGTGTAATACTTGTACCACTTGTGATTGAAACCCCAATTAAGGTACCCCAATTTGACGTAAAATTCACTCTAGACTGTAAATACATTAATACATTCGAAACTAGCAGTGAACCCGTGATCCGCAAGGTCCAATCAAGAAGTTGATAAACTGAAAACTTGACCTACTGAAGTCTTGAAGAATTCAAGTAGGACTGTAACCATCATCGGTGAATTGAGAATCTATATGCAACATTTCAAGTTGATCAATAAATATTACAGTTGTGTTGTGTTTTCATCAGACATGATGATGCGTTCATTCGTGAATTTCCTATCCCGTTCGTAGATAAGCCAGTTCTTTCCTGTATTATATTATAGACTAGCCGTCAGGCTCGCTTCGCTCGCTATATCTGTCTAGCCAAGGGGCTCCGCCCCCTGGACCCCCGACTGGATCGTCCAAAAATGAGATCAGCGGGCTCGCTTCGCTCGCCTGCATGTAGACCTCAGTGGAACCTCTGTACCGAATTTGAACATATTATGTCAATTTGATCTCGAAAAACACCTGTTACTATATCGGCGTATCTTTGGCGAAAAAAATTCTTCCACCTCAGCTAAACCTGTGTACTGAATTTTTTTTATATAATTATTTTCATCAATTATTGAAAAAGGTGAGGAAACGCAGAAAAGCTGAGAAAAAGCTAATTTTTGGCGTATCTTTGGCGTTATTTCAAATTCCTTCTAATACAAAATTATTGCACCCCAGCTGAGCTCCTGTACTAAATTTGAACATTTTCTGTTTGTTTGTTCTCGATAAAGCTGAAAAACGCTGAAAAACGCAGATTTTGGGCGTATCTTTGGAAATTTTTCCAAATCCGTTCTTATTGCGCCTCTAAAGGGCCAACTGAACACACCTACCAAATTTGATATGTTATGTCATATTTTTATCATATGTTAGGACGATCCAATCGGAGGTCCAGACTAAACGTCTGGCTAAACGGATATGGCGAGCGAAGCGAGCCTGACGACTCGTAATATAATATACCCGGGAATAGCTCTGATTGAAGTAGCAGTACTCAATCAATTTTCCCGCGATAAATCAGGACCTCCTAAATAGGTATTTACTAGGTACTGGATAAATTGGTATTTAGGAGGTCCTGGATGAATTCATTTCAATCTTCAACTTGGTGCCAACCTAACAAAGTCAATTCAACTTAATGCCAACCTGACAAAATTATTAATTTAGTTGCCAGTTAACAACTGTTTCGAAGAGGTACTCTATCTAGATAGATTATATGATATGGAAATTTCAATTATAATTAAGAGATTGGGAGAGGAAGAATATACATGCTAAAAGACGAACTTTAAACACTTAAAAACAACCCTTAGAGTTAAAATATTGCCATATATCTTATAATATAAGATTTCTTAGTGCGCCTCTAAAGGGCCAACTGAACATACCTACCAAATTTGAGCGTTTTTGGTCCGGTAGATTTTTAGTTCTGCGAGTGAGTGAGTCAGTCAGTCAGTCAGTGAGTGAGTGCCATTTCGCTTTTATATATATAGATAACTTCACCGCATCGCATTCAACAAGAATTCAATTTTGAACTGAAAATAGGACAAAAGTCATGAAGTTTAAACATAATGTATCTTTGGACAATTTCTATCTAAATTTGGGAAAAGAACAGATTTGGGCTATAAGCCTTTTTGTTGTTTCCCCAATCATTTATAATTGAGAATGATATTGTATCTATAAAAGAACAAAGAAACTAAAATTAATAGTATGAAGTGGATTTCACTCCAATAATGTTGATTGAACCGATTAATATTCTGGGGTGGTACAATGAGGTTGAGTGGTATAGAGGACTTCAAAGTCCTAACTCCGCCTAATGAAGAATTTTTCATTTCATTTCATTTTTTTTCATCATTCCACTGAAATTAATAACTAATCAATAATCCAATAACCTTGACTGGGACAATTATTTGTGCTGAAATTTTACAGTATATGAAATTGAAGTCATTATTATTTCACAAAATATCTTCACAATTCGAATTTGATAAAATTGAAACCGAAGGCATTATCATTCCCCAAAACATAACCTTCTCTTTCTAAAAAACTATTTTCATCATAACAACAAATCTCCACACAAAGACATGATCTTCTCAGTAATACAAACCTTGTAGCAAATCTTGAGAGACAAAACTTCAACAAGTAGCGTTTCTAATAAAAGCGAGACAAATCCAAGACTATATTCAAAATTTTACAACTTTTCAAGCAATAAAATTCAGATGAGAAAAGTTCTCTTCATAGGCAGGGTAGCGACATTATAATTCAATAGAGATATTTATATTCTATCCCACAAGGCCAGTTGAGCCGGCTCAATCTAAGTCATGCGCATTCTATTTTCAGAAAGAAAATTCACAGAAGTTGGAAAAGTTTTCAATTTTCTTCCGCAGCGAAGCAGTTTTCTTAGAAGCCACTTTCAGTTGGGGAATGGAATAATTTCTCTCATACATATAAATTGTTCTTTGGCATAGTCCTCAGCTGTATTCCTAGCTTTTTTGATCAGGGAATTTATAATCATCTTCTTTGATAAAAGTGAACTCAATTCTTAAGCTATACGTCACAGTGGAGTAACCTATACTCGTATTTCTTGTTGAAGAAAATCTAACATGGGAATAAAAATTAAATTTCCCTACTATTTTTTCGAATATGATTATCACTATCCTTCAATGTTTTTTTTTTCAAGATGAGTTTTCAACTCTGTCAGAGAATTGGAAATAAGTTGAAGTGAGATTTACAATCTGTCAGCAATCCTTATCAATAGCATCAATCCTTCTCATTCAAACAATGCTGACAAACAATAAATTCACTTTATTAAAACTAACTATCTCTCCGGTATTACTCTCTCTTTTTTTGAAGGAATCTTAGCTTTACAAGATTATAATACTTCAACATTCTGATACCAGTTATTAGAGTTTGATACGTGTGTAACAACCGAAACTGGTATCACGAATTATTCATTTATTCATTTATTAGGTTAGCACAAACATTACAATAATCGGAAAAGAAAAAATAGGCTATTGCCCAAAACTTTTCCAATTTCCTAATTTAGTTTCAAATTGTCCAAATTTTATACATTGGTTATGTCCATTTCAATTTCATAGACCAAATCACAATCTGAGAATATAGATTTGAATAAAGTTTGAATGAATCAGTGGTTTCGACGATATTAATTAGTTTCCATTCAATATGGATAATCTCACATTTACACTGTATCATGCCGCTTGACTAGCTTTGACCAATGACAGTAGAGCTCGACCTCCATTGGTCAACAGCTAATGGCCAATCATAGGGTTTCTCCCACACTATATTCGCTTGCTCAATGCTGCATTCAGTTCATTGGAGATTGATAATAGTGAAACAACCGGAACTAGTATTTCAAATTGTTTTGATAAATTACTGGTTTTGACAATAGCAACTCTTTTTTATTCAATACAGATATTCAAAACATAATTTTCTTGTATTGAAAATTGATTTGGTGTCAAATCATTTCAGCGAATAGTATTTCTCACAATACCAGAGACCAGAATAACCGAAACTAGTATCTCAAATTATTGTTCTAATGAGATAGTGGTTTTCACAATATCGAGTTGTTCCAATTCGATACCAATAACCAAGATATGATTATCTTCAATATTATATTTGAAACTTTTTTGGTGTCAATTCATTGCAGTAAATCCTATTTTCAACGATTCATTGGTGTCGAAACAGTCGAATCTAGTACCGTATCTCAAATTGTTTCAATACATCAGTGGTCGCAACAATATTGAGCAGTTGCCATCCTATAAGAATATCTGAAGCATGATTATCTTGTATTTGTAATATTTTGGTGTTAATTCATAGAAGTGAATCCTATTTCTAAAAATTTCTGAGATCAAAACAACCAACATTAGTACTGTACCACAAATTTTTCTGATAAATTATTAGTGATTTCGACAATATTGAATGATTTTCATCCGAAACCAATATCAAAAAACTGATCATCTAGGCCTACTATTTGATACTCTTTCAATGATATCATATGGCTCTAAATAATTTTGTCAAATTACGCAAAAATGTTCCAATTAATGGTGGTGATTTGAGTGTGATATTTTTGTTTTTTATTCTGTTTTTAACCATCAAAATTTAAAATTCTTAGTTTCCGTTGTTTTTTTTAGTGAAAATGGACTAAATTTTAGAAAATTGGAATCATAACCTAATTTCGGACTTTTAAAATGTTATCTAAATTGGGAGAAAATGGTACAAGGAGTATCCTTAGATTTTCTCTCCCAATCAGTGCTACTTTGTAAAAATTATAGATAAATAAAAAAAATGTTGATGTTAATTCATAGCAGTAAATCCTATTTCTACCAATTTCTGAGGCCGAAAGAGCCAAAACTAGTACTTTATGATAAATTGTTTCAAAAGTGAGTGGTTTTGAAAATTCAGTTATTTCCTTCCAATACTAATCTTAACGGTAATAGACCAACTATTTTCTCTAAAACTATTTTAGGGTTAATACATAGCAGTAAATCCAATTTCCAACAATTCCTGGGACCAAAATCCCATCTAGTTTATCTCGAGAACCTATCTGACTATTCTAATTCGTTGCTGATGTCAGCAAAAAGTCGCAATGGCGCTGAATAAAGCATGTTTGTACTTTGGAAGCGTTCATTGAGCTGGCAGTCTAGCTAACATGCTCTCCTTAGAGACTTTCCAGATTGGAATTGGGAATTACTACTTGCTTTTCAAGTAGTACGAACAATCTTATTACTTCCTGCCATTTTCATTCTTCTCATCCTCCTCCTCCTCCTCCTCCTCCTCCTCCTCCTCCTCCTCCTCCTCCTCCTACTCCTCCTCGTCTTCTTCCTCGTCGTCTTCCTCCTCCGCCTCCACCTCCTCAATCATCATCTCCTCTCCAACCTCATCCAACTACTCCTATACCTCTCCGACTCCTCCTCCTTCTTCTTCTTCTTCTCTTCCTCCTTTTCCTTCTTCTTCACCTTCTCCTCCTCCTACTCCTTGTGTAACAAAATGTATTGTGAGGATGAGGGGTAGATGAGGATGAAGTAGCATAGAAGGAGGACAGAAATTGAGAAATTGTGAAGAATGAGATTATTGTGAAGTGGGATAAGGAGAAGGAAAGGAAGATGAGAGAAGGATGAAAAGGGGAAGAGGTAGAAGTGGGAGTAGTGGGGGGAAGAGAAGCAGGAAGAGAAAGGGAAAAATGAGGAAAGGAGAAAGGAGGTGAATGAGAAAACGATTAAGAAAGGAGAAGAAGAAAAAAGAGTGATGAGATGAAGAGAAGAAGTCAAAGAGTGAAGAAAGGAGAAGAAAATAAGAATGAGAAGACGACGAAGGAGTATGTACAGCATATGGAGGAGAAGGTTGTGAACAAGATTTGAAATGAGTGGACATCTAATTTCTAGTTTCTTTTCCTCCTCCTCCTCATCCTCCTCCTTCTCTTCCTTCTTCTTCTTCTTTTTCCCCTCACACACATAACCTTCTTCAGTTTTGTTCCCCTATTCATCCCAAAACTACCCTGTTTCTCAGCATCGAACACTTATTGTACTGTTTACCTAACTCAACTTTGCTTCTTTGCGACTTGTATTTTAAAGTAGTTCCCGTTCTTGAACGCTTTTCAAGTATTTCTTTCTCAATTTATTTTGTACGCTCTCACTCTTCCTCCCTCACTCTCGCTTCCCCACCTATTATAATCTCTCTTGTCACTCTCTTATCCTCTCTCAATCACAATCTTTCCCTTCCCACCTAACTCTAGTTTCTCAACACTATAATATGAACCTTTCTCTGTATCTTCACCTCTGTTATTCAGCATTTACCCCCACTCCTACGCACTTTGTATCAGGATAAAATTGCTTACCCACCCCGCACTCCTGAGCGTTGCCAAAATTATTGTCTACGTTTCGTCTACTCTCTCCATGATCATATCACCTCAGCCCACATTGCTAGTTCAACATTAAAGCTTCACGATCAAAGGCTTTTTCGAATAGTCAAGCTTGTTAGAGATATCTTGAAATACGGTAATCCGAACTATTTTAAAGAAGATTTCAAATTTGTCTCTGAAGGTAGGAGGATAGATGCTTCACATACTAGAACCGGAGAAAGTACTTTAAGGATACCCAATCATCGAACTACTATTTTCATAAAATCCTTCTTAGTCAGTGCCTGTCGTGCATGAAATGCACTTCCTGTTTCTATCAGGTCCATCGAGAGCCGAGCGAACTTCATCCTGACTTTAAAAAAACATCTTTTGAACAAAATATATATATATATATATATATATATATATATATATATTATATATATATATATATATATATATATAATATAAACTCATATTATTTTAATTATCCACTGCATATTACTGAAAGTTGATCACCCTGATCTACTTTCAGCCTACTTCATTTTATCAATCAATAATTTGATCTTATCCACCTATATTATAGGTAGTTTAGGTAGTTTATTATAGAAAATTTTACTCTATCAATTTTCTGTTTTTTTTTCTCTTAAATATTTATATTAATTAAAACTTTTACAATATTTCCATTAATAAATGAATCCTTAGTATAATTAATTAAATTAACGTTTTGGTAGAGAGTTAGTGGGGAGGATATTTTTAATATTCTTTCCGAAGAATGGACATTGATATGTCCAAAGCTCCGCCAATTTATGTAGATGCATAACAATATAATTATCTATAGTTATTATATTACAAATTACTTTTTCATATCATATACAGTTCAATAATTATTTTCTTAGTCTATATTATGTAAATTGATCTATAATTTTGCTGTATTGTAAGCTATTGTATATAAGTGAATAAGCCAGTATATATTGTAATCTACATAAATAAAGTACTCAATCAATCAATCGATCACTCCTTACCCACATCCCAACGTGTAGCGCGATTTTCTAATCTGGAAACTGCAATGTATTTGTATACTTCACTCCACTAAGAAAATTATCGCAACATATTCTGATCATATAAGTTTGAATGCTTGATATGTGAGTTCATTGAAAAGTCTTCATTTGTCATCCATTCTCAAATTGTCTATTCATCAATTACAAGTCATAATACATACATGTTTGGACGAAAGCAATACGTTTATAGCGAGGGCCTCTTAATCGAATGGCAGTGTTTGATTATATCATTGGTGTTGCTATTCTTGTCTATCTGCAGACAAAGCAGATAGCGCTATCCTTTTCGAGCTACGCAACTTTGACAAATCTTTTGATGTATGAATATAATCAATGGACAAATATTAAATCTCAATATTTATTAAATAAAAATGTTTATTCTCTCCACGAATAGACATAATATTGATTATTTTGAACGAGAATGAACAGTTATAATCGCATCAGATATATTGGTATCAGCTATCCTATATAGAAGGAAGCGGCAAGGCAGATAATCGTCAACGTTGTTCTCCTATCTTTCTCCACTGCTATTATAACGTGGACCTCACTATAAATAGAGTCGAACCTCTGTATAACGAAGTCGATTATCCCGAGAAAAAATTCGCTTGAGAGAGGTATTCGTTATTGAGCGGTTCTGTCAAGAAAACTGCCACGATCCTATGGATCTTATAATATTGTATCACGGCGGTAAATAAATGAATATGGTACATAAAACATATCATTGCGAACGGTAGGGTACATATTATGCCAATATTAATATGGAAATTTGAAAATTCATGCTGTTTGAAGAAAACATGTTTTTTGAATATTTTTAGAATGTAATAAGTAAACTCACCAATTTATTTTCAGAAAGCTTGATTTGTATTATTAGTAGAGTTTAATCAAAAACATAGGTCTACTCTGTAGCAATATTTTTCAACTTTTTACACTACTATTATATGGAACGCAAAATACGGTTATTTTGTCAATAACTTCACTATATACTATAATAACTCAACTTTCCTATTTTTTTAATGTTTTATATTTGGAAAAGTGAGTAATTTTCGTTTGAATTTTGTTATATTCTTCACTGTATCTTCTACTCATTCACCCTCTCACTCTCTCTCATCTTCCGGCCACTCACTTTTCCTTGTTCCTTCATTCTTCATAACCTCCTTCTCTACAGCCTAAACAAAAACTGCGACAGAGCAACACAATCTTCATCATCACATCATGTCAATTTCTCTTTCTCTTGTAGTTTTCTCTACATCAGATCTCATTTTACCTCACTTATTTTCTTTAATTCTTTGGTTCTATTATTACTCACTGTATCTTCTACTCATTCACCCTCTCACTCTCTTCCACCTACTTGCCACTCATCTTTCTTTCTTTCTCCATTCATCATCATCTTCTTCTCTACAGCACCAACAAAAACCGTGGTAGAACAACACAATCTTCTGCTCCCTGATCCAATTCTCTCTACTCTGATTCCTATTTAAAAGTTACAAATTCAAGCTCGCACAATTTGAGATCTTCATTCCACTTTCTTCAAAATCCACCCTCAAACTTATCTACCCTCCTTCTCTTCCTCCTCTACCTCCTCTACCTCCTTTTAATCCTCCTCCTCTTCCTACCCCTCATCATCCATATCCTCCTCCTCATCCTCTTCCTCCTCCTCCTCCTCATCACTTCCTCCTCCTCCTGCCCATCATCATCCTCTTCCCACTTCTTCTCCTTCACCATCTTCTTTTCCTCTACCATGTTCTTCTCCTCTACCATCTTTTCCTCCATCTCCTCTTCTTCCGCCACCTCCTTCTCTTACTCCTCCTACTCTACCTTTTCCTTCTCCTTCTCCTCCTCTTCCATCACCTCCCCTCCTACCTCCTCTTTCTCCTTCTCCTCCTTTTACTCCTACCTCTCCTTCACCTCCTCTTCTGCAACCCATCACTCTTGAGACTCCACCATCCCAATTTGAAAAGCGGTAAACTAGTGTAGTCTTCATTTATTTTTTTATTTCTTTTCCCACTATACTTCAACCTCATCCAAAGTTTCTCATTATTTTGTTCATTCGTTGCCCTCCTCTGTTTCAAGAAGTGAATCGTGAAATGTCCTTTGCTTCCGCGAGGTAGTCTTGGGAATAAATAGACTCAGATTTGTGTTTTTCTTAGTTGAACGAAATAGATAAACTGAGATTTGTGTTCTTCTGAGTTTGTGAGAGTCTTAGCCCGCCGCAAAGTAGACCCACGCTAATCCACGAAAAGCAACCCACGCCGTAGGATTTCTTGTAAACCATTGCTATAGAATTATTTATAATCAATCAGCCAGAAATGGATTATTCATTGTATATAGTACACAGATGTCAAGAGAACCTAGCAATGTTTTACAAAACATCCCACGGCGTGGGTTGCTTTTCGTGGATTAGCGTGGGTCTACTTTGCGGCGGGCCGCAGTCTGTACGCACCTTATGAACCAGTGTAATACTAATTAGCGGGCCTTAGTTCTCATTCTAGAACATTCTATGGAACAAGAGTCTCTGAGATCTACATTAGTTATCATATTTCTCTGTTAGGAAGCCCAGTTTTGGAGTCTCAGTATTTGTTGAGATTCTCCTATTTATGAGAAAGATCCACAATAGATATTAATTAAAGTTCTTTTTTAGGAAACCAAGTGTTAGTGCCGGTTGCACAACAGCCGGTTAAATTTTAACCGTGATTAACTTTACAAGAAACAATCAGGGAAGGCGTTTTTCAAGACGTTGATTAATTCCACGAGAACCAATCAGACAAGCCGTCTTTTCAAAAATGCCTTCTCTGATTGGTTCTCGTGAAGTTAATCACGGTTAAGATTTAACCGGCTTTTGTGCAACCGGGCCTATGTTTTTGGAAGTTTGAAATTCATTGCTGAGAGTGACCGAGAATAATCGTCGAAGATACAAACGGACAACGACTCCAGCCTCCAGACGTCAGTAGGAACTTGATACGCTAGTTCAGAACAAAGATAAAGTCTCTTCGTCTTCACACCCAGCGTAGCGTAACTAGAGATACGTCTTTGGAAGACGTGTAGCCGTCTCATCTTCCAATGTTGAATCAACGCTACGCTGGTGTGATATGGGCAGATTGATTAACACTAGGAGATACGTCGGCTACTTCTTCCGAAGACGTATTTCTAGCTTTACGTAGCTGGGTGTGAAGTCTCATACTACAGAATACATTTCATGATACATAACATAGAACATATAGTTGCGTACAGATATACGCCGATCATGAACGTTACGCGAGATGTTACGCAAGGGTCCGCTAGAGGTTCACAATATGTTCAACGGATGAACGCGCGCTTGTCGTATTGTTGACTTCGCTACAACCCAACCTCACAAATGTGAAACGTTCAATCCGGCTGATCGAGTGACAAACTGAATAAAATATTCTGACCAGGGGATTCTGGGTAGCCTAATTATACATTATGTTTAAATAATAAATTGATGATAATATTATGTTTGTTGCATCTATGTTGATGTTTTATTACAAAAAAGATTGTCTGTCAGGTTTTTGAAAGGTGAAGGCGTGGCGTGGTTAGGAGTTTAGCTTCTTTCTTCTGAATTATAATATGCTAGTACCTATTATTAAAATGCTTTCATAATTTTACATTATTTAATTTTGATAATTAATTGTTGATTTTGATAATTTCATATGCTAGCAAAGAGATCGTAACTAATCCTACAAAAACATCAACCGCGCATGTGCAATTATTGGTTAGTTCGCCTAGGGACTTGCCAAGCTCGCGCTCTGTTATGCGCTCTGTTCGCGTTATGCTCCTTTTACTCCTACCTCTCCTTCACCTCCTCTTCTGCAACCCATCACTCTTGAGACTCCACCATCCCAATTTGAAAAGCGGTAAACTAGTGTAGTCTTCATTTATTTTTTTATTTCTTTTCCCACTATACTTCAACCTCATCCAAAGTTTCTCATTATTTTGTTCATTCGTTGCCCTCCTCTGTTTCAAGAAGTGAATCGTGAAATGTCCTTTGCTTCCGCGAGGTAGTCTTGGGAATAAATAGACTCAGATTTGTGTTTTTCTTAGTTGAACGAAATAGATAGACTGAGATTTGTGTTCTTCTGAGTTTGTGAGAGTCTTAGGCCCGCCGCAAAGTAGACCCACGCTAATCCACGAAAAGCAACCCACGCCGTAGGATTTCTTGTAAACCATTGCTATAGAATTATTTATAATCAATCAGCTCAGAAATGGATTATTCATTGTATATATTACACAGATGTCAAGAGAAGCCTAGCAATGTTTTACAAAACATCCCACGGCGTGGGTTGCTTTTCGTGGATTAGCGTGGGTCTACTTTGCGGCGGGCCGCAGTCTGTACGCACCTTATGAACCAGTGTAATACTAATTAGCGGGCCTTAGTTCTCATTCTAGAACATTCTATGAAACAAGATTCTCTGAGATCTACATTAGTTATCATATTTCTCTGTTAGGAAGCCCAGTTTTGGAGTCTCAGTATTTGTTGAGATTCTCCTATTTATGAGAAAGATCCACAATAGATATTAATTAAAGTTCTTTTTTAGGAAACCAAGTGTTAGTGCCGGTTGCACAACAGCCGGTTAAATTTTAACCGTGATTAACTTTACAAGAAACAATCAGGGAAGGCGTTTTTGAAAAGACGTTGATTAATTCCACGAGAACCAATCAGACAAGCCGTCTTTTCAAAAATGCCTTCTCTGATTGGTTCTCGTGAAGTTAATCACGGTTAAGATTTAACCGGCTTTTGTGCAACCGGGCCTATGTTTTTGGAAGTTTGAAATTCATTGCTGAGAGTGACCGAGAGTAATCGTCGAAG
Source organism: Nilaparvata lugens (assembly GCF_014356525.2). Lineage (NCBI taxonomy): Eukaryota > Metazoa > Arthropoda > Insecta > Hemiptera > Delphacidae > Nilaparvata > Nilaparvata lugens. Next base: position 14,401,492 of record NC_052515.1, read on the forward strand.
ATACAAACGGACAACGACTCCAGCCTCCAGACGTCAGTAGGAACTTGATAGGCTAGTTCAGAACAAAGATAAAGTCTCTTCGTCTTCACACCCAGCGTAGCGTAACTAGAGATACGTCTTTGGAAGACGTGTAGCCGTCTCATCTTCCAATGTTGAATCAAAGCTACGCTGGTGTGATATGGGCAGATTGATTAACACTAGGAGATACGTCGGCTACTTCTTCCGAAGACGTATTTCTAGCTTTACGTAGCTGGGTGTGAAGTCTCATACTACAGAATACATTTCATGATACATAACATAGAACATATAGTTGCGTACAGATAACCGCCGATCATGAACGTTACGCGAGATGTTAAGCAGGGTCCGCTAGAGGTTCACAATATGTTCAACGGATGAACGCGCGCTTGTCGTATTGTTGACTTCGCTACAACCCAACCTCACAAATGTAAAACGTTCAATCCGGCTGATCGAGTGACAAACTGAATAAAATATTCTGACCAGGGGATTCCTGGGTAGCCTAATTATACATTATGTTTAAATAATAAATTGATGATAATTATTATGTTTGTTGCATCTATGTTGATGTTTTATTACAAAAAAGATTATGTCTGTCAGTGTTTTGAAAGGTGAAGGCGTGGTTAGGAGTTTAGCTTCTTTCTTCTGAATTATAATATGCTAGTACCTATTATTAAAAATGCTTTCATAATTTTACATTATTTAATTTTGATAATTAATTGTTGATTTTGATAATTTCATATGCTAGCAAAGAGATCGTAACTAATCCTACAAAAACATCAACCGCGCATGTGCAATTATTGGTTAGTTCGCCCTAGGGACTTGCCAAGCTCGCGCTCTGTTATGCGCTCTGTTCGCGTTATGCTCTTGCATGACCTTCGATCATCTTGCGATCTGCTCGTGTAACGTTCGTTTGCGGAGCAGAGCGTAAGGCCCGCACTAATCCACGAAAAGCAACCCACGCCGTGGGATGTTTTGTAAACCATTGATAGGCTTCTCCACACATATGTGTAATCATATTACATAATCTCATTATATTGAGCGAGCAATTCCTGTATTATTATATATCCGGTTATTCTTATATCTGGTTATTTTCATATCTGGTTTTTTTTATATGTGGCTATTTTTATATCTGGCTATTTATGTTTAACGGATTTCGAAAACGGCTCTAACGATTTTCACGAAATTTAGAACATAGTGGGTTTATGATATAAAGATTCGATTGCACTAGGTCTCATCCTCGAGAAAACTCGCTGAACAACATTAAACGGATAAATCATCCTTGGCTGAAACAGCTGTGGATAGTAAAAAAGTCAGTATGTGAAAAATCAAAATATCGCATCCCCGAAATTTATAAGATGACGTATAGCCAGCTGTCACATAATTATATACACGATCATTTTAGAGAATTGTGCTCTGTTTATCAATAAATAAAAATAACGAGCGAAGGTCGGTGCCCCGATATTGATAATAATACATGCATGATTAATCCACTTGTCAGCTGATTGATTATGGATAATTCTATAGCAATGGTTTACAAAACATCCCACGGCGTGGGTTGCTTTTCGTGGATTAGCGTGGGTCTACTTTGCGGCGGGCCGTAGTCTGTACGCACCTTATGACAAACATGGAGGAAAACAGTGTAATACTAATTTGCTGATTACAAAGAACTATCACTGCCTCAGGAAATTTTAGTGAACTGTTCTGAAAGTTTAAATTCCGACCACATCCACTATTGGATTGCAATTTGGAAAAACTCTCACCGTTAAACCCTGAACTAATGAAACACCCATAGCCCACCAAAGTACGACAGATAAGACAAGGTTTGGAAGAAGTAATGGGGAGGGGAGTGACAGAAGAGATTTACGTTCTCTAGAACAAAAAGAGAAAAAGACAGAAGACAAAAACGCAAATGGATGGTTAATTGCTTGTGAGAGCGGGTCGAGGATAGAGGAGGTGTTAAAAAAGAAACTGACAAAACAAGAGTTTTGAAGAAGAAGGAGGAGAGGGGAGGAGGAGGAGGAGGAGGAGGAGGAGGAGGAGGAGGAGGAGGAGAAGAAGGAGGAGTGGAAAGGAGAGGGAGTGGATAGACGGTAGGAGATGAAGGAAGAGGCGAGTTAGAGGAGGAGAAGAGGAGATGAAGGAGTAGGTTATTGCTGATAATAGTGAAAATCATGATGATCATGATGATGATGATGATTAAGAGTAGGAGAAGAAGAAGGGGGAAGAAGACAACAGTTTGATTGAGGGAGGAATAGAAAGAGGGAAAGTGGGAGGAGGAAGACAGGGTGTTGGTGGTGAAGGAGGAGAAAGAGAAGTAAGCTTAGTAGTGTGATGAGAAGAAGGGAAACAAGAAATTGGAGGTAAATAAGAAAGCTTAGAAGAAAGAGGAGACGAGAGTGTAGTATAAGGAAATTTGAAGAGAGATAAGAAAGAGAGGGAAGAATGGTGAAAAGGAAGATAATATAGTGGTGCTGAATCTGGATGGAGACGAAAATGAGAACGGAGAAAGAAAAAAGTAGTACAAGAGAAAAATCAGGAATAGATTTAGAAAGAGGAGGAAAGGGAGTGAGAGGGAAAGATAAGAAAACGCTCAAGGAGAAGAAAGAAGATGAGATTAAGACAAAGTAGGAGTAGCAGGAGAAAAGTAGTAGGAAAAGAAGAAGAAGAAGAAGAAGAAGAAGAAGAAGAAGAAGAAGAAGAAGAAGAAGAAGAAGAAGAAGAAGAAGAAGAAGAAAAGAAGAAGAAGAAGAAGAAGAAGAAGAAGAATAAGGAGATGGAGAAAGAAAAAGACAAAACGAAATGAAAGAATCAGAAATAAATGAGGAAGGAGCAAGAGGAGGAAGAGTAAGAGTGAGAGGAAGGTGAGGAGTAGGAGAAGGGAGTAGTGAAGAAGGAAAGTAAAAATGGGTGTCGAAATTTACTAACCGCATCTCCTTTTGGTCTCCTCCTCCTCCTCCTCCTCCTACCCTTTCTCCTCCTCCGAGGAGGGACCAACTTAAAAACCAACACCCCTTGTAACTAATGCTCTTACAAATGGAACCAAACATTTCCTGGTCGTTAGGATGCGCTGGGGTACATATTATTTGTTATGAGACGCTAGCTTTGTTTTTTCCACGCTTTTTGCAACATCCAAACAGCTCCTCATTCATTCATTCCCAAAACATGGTGATAATGGAGGCTCCCTTCCCCTTCAAGGGGTCCTTGTTACCCCCCTCTAGTCACAAGTATTCCTCCCCTGGAAGGAAGACGTCCCCGCGAGGAAACCTCTCAATATTTCTTGCGCAAATCAAATCAAATTCCGAGCGATTTAACACCATTTGCTCGTCTCAACTCCAAACAACGAGTATCATACCGTTCTACAGCCCTGAGCAAGCATATTCTGTTTTTGTGTCGGTCCGTTAACTGACGTTTTGTGTTGCTCTGTTAACTGACGGTCCGTTAACTGTCGACTTACTGGCTCCTCAGTTTTGTGGTTGCAATTTCAATCTTCATCAGTGTGCCAATGAGACAAATCTCCCCGAAACTAACTTCCCGTTATGTGTTTCCTAAACAAGAACTGTGAAAATAATTTGTAGATCTACTTTATGAGTGAGAAATGATGAACAACTTATAAGAGCTCGGTTTTTTGGATGCCATTTGAATCTTTATCAGTTTGCTAATGAGATAAATCTCTTCAAAACTAACTCCTCGTTATGAGTTTCCTAAACAAAAACTGTGAAAATAATTTGTAGATCTACTTTATGAGTGAGAAATGATGAACAACTTATAAGAGCTCGGTTTTTTGGATTCCATTTCAATCTCCATCAGTGTGCCAATGAGACAAATCTCCCCGGAACTAACTTCCCGTTATGTGTTTCCTAAACAAGAACTGTAAAAATAATTTGTGGATCTACTTTATGAGTGAGAAATGATGAACAACTTATAAGAGCTCGGTTTTTTGGATTGCAATTTGGAAAAACTCTCACCGTTAAACCCTGAACTAATGAAACACCCATAGCCCACCAAAGTACGACAGATAAGACAAGGTTTGGAAGAAGTAATGGGGAGGGGAGTGACAGAAGAGATTTACGTTCTCTAGAACAAAAAGAGAAAAAGACAGAAGACAAAAACGCAAATGGATGGTTAATTGCTTGTGAGAGCGGGTCGAGGATAGAGGAGGTGTTAAAAAAGAAACTGACAAAACAAGAGTTTTGAAGAAGAAGGAGGAGAGGGGAGGAGGAGGAGGAGGAGGAGGAGGAGGAGGAGGAGGAGGAGGAGAAGAAGGAGGAGTGGAAAGGAGAGGGAGTGGTTAGACGGTAGGAGATGAAGGAAGAGGCGAGTTAGAGGAGGAGAAGAGGAGATGAAGGAGTAGGTTATTGCTGATAATAGTGAAATCATGATGATCATGATGATGATGATGATTAAGAGTAGGAGAAGAAGAAGGGGAAGAAGACAACAGTTGATTGAGGGAGGAATAGAAAGAGGGAAGTGGGAGGAGGAAGAAAGGGTGTGGTGTGAGGGAGGAGGAAGAGAAGTAAGCTTAGTAGTGTGATGAGAAGAAGGGAAACAAGAAATTGGAGGTAAATAAAAAGCTTAGAAGAAAGAGGAGACGAGAGTGTAGTATAAGGAAATTTGAAGAGAGATAAGAAAGAGAGGGAAGAATGGTGAAAAGGAAGATAATATAGTGGTGCTGAATCTGGATGGAGACGAAAATGAGAACGGAGAAAGAAAAAAGTAGTACAAGAGAAAAATCAGGAATAGATTTAGAAAGAGGAGGAAAGGGAGTGAGAGGGAAAGATAAGAAAACGCTCAAGGAGAAGAAAGAAGATGAGATTAAGACAAAGTAGGAGTAGCAGGAGAAAAGTAGTAGGAAAGAAGAAGAAGAAGAAGAAGAAGAAGAGAAGAAGAAGAAGAAGAAGAAGAAGAAGAAGAAGAAGAAGAAGAAGAAGAAGAAAAAGAAGAAGAAGAAGAAGAAGAAGAAGAAGAAGAAGAATAAGGAGATGGAGAAAGAAAAAGACAAAACGAAATGAAAGAATCAGAAATAAATGAGGAAGGAGCAAGAGGAGGAAGAGTAAGAGTGAGAGGAAGGTGAGGAGTAGGAGAAGGGAGTAGTGAAGAAGGAAAGTAAAAATGGGTGTCGAAATTTACTAACCGCATCTCCTTTTGGTCTCCTCCTCCTCCTCCTCCTCCTACCCTTTCTCCTCCTCCGAGGAGGGACCAACTTAAAAACCAACACCCCTTGTAACTAATGCTCTTACAAATGGAACCAAACATTTCCTGGTCGTTAGGATGCGCTGGGGTACATATTATTTGTTATGAGACGCTAGCCTTTGTTTTTTCCACGCTTTTTGCAACATCCAAACAGCCTCCTCATTCATTCATTCCCAAAACATGGTGATAATGGAGGCTCCCTTCCCCTTCAAGGGGTCCTTGTTACCCCCCTCTAGTCACAAGTATTCCCCCCCTGGAAGGAAGACGTCCCCGCGAGGAAACCTCTCAATATTTCTTGCGCAAATCAAATCAAATTCCGAGCGATTTAACACCATTTGCTCGTCTCAACTCCAAACAACGGGTATCATACCGTTCTACAGCCCTGAGCAAGCATATTCTGTTTTTGTGTCGGTCCGTTAACTGACGTTTTGTGTTGCTCTGTTAACTGACGGTCCGTTAACTGTCGACTTACTGGCTCCTCAGTTTTGTGGTTGCCATTTCAATCTTCATCAGTGTGCCAATGAGACAAATCTCCTCGAAACTAACTCCCCGTTATGGGTTTCCTAATCAAGAGCTGTGTCAATTATTATCGTAGATGTAGTTCATGAGTAACAAACGGTGATCAACTCATAAGAGCTCGGTTTTTTGGATGCCATTTGAATCTTTATCAGTTTGCTAATGAGATAAATCTCCTCGAAACTAACTCCTGATTTTGAGTTTCCTAAACAAGAACTGTGAAAATAATTTGTGGATCTACTTTATGAGTGAGAAATGATGAACAACTTATAAGAGTTCGGTTTTTTGGATGCCATTTCAATATTTATAAGTGTGCCAATGACATAAATCTCCTCTAAACTAACTTCCCGTTATGTGTTTTCTAACCAAGAACTGTGATAATAATATGTTGATCTATTTTATGAGTAACAAACGATGATCAACTTATAAGAGCTCGGTTTTTTGGATGCCATTTGAATCTTTATCAGTTTGCCAATGAGATAAATCTCCTCGAAACTAACTTCCCGTTATGGGTTTCCTAGCTAAAAACTGTGATAATAATTATTGTAGATCTATGATATGGATAACAAACGCTGATCAACTTATAGGAGCTTTCGTTTCCCCTTGTTAAAGGATCTGTTTGACAGCTTCTTGTCTCTTTTTACCCAATCTTGTGGGAATAACCTAATAATTTGATTAATCTCAATCAAGTAATTCATCCAATTGATAGAGCAAATGATATGGCCCGTTATATATGGGAATGAAAATATTCAAATCAATTGATTCTTTATTTTGACATCAATAGGCTACAATAATTTGAAACAAAGAATTTTTCAACGTTGAACAGTAAATAATTATTACAGCATCGCATAATTTTCTCACAATGTAATATAAATAATGAACATTATTCAAAATTGCATACCTAATCAATACGCCTATGCATACCTAATCAATACCTAACAATATGCAAAAAAAAATCACTTTCATCTTACATCAGAGTAATTGAGGGCTTGAGTTAAAAAACACTCAGGGAATTCCTTATTGGATTGTGTTCCTACAAATTAGCAGATTTCCTTGTTGGTTAATTTTTGCAGTAGCAGAGGTCTTCGGGGTGATTTGCAGCATTTATTTGGGATTTTCGTTGAATAATAATTATGAATAATATTCAATTTAATCAATCTCTATCAAGTAATTCAGTATTTGTCAAGTCACTTGATTAAACCGATCTTAAACCGTCAGTTTCCTACAGAAATTTATCTTTGTCCTCACCTTTTTTCCAATATTATGAATGAATAATTCTTTTTCCTTCAGTTTCTTATAATAGTTTTTCCTTATCAACGCCATCTCCCAAACTTATAAAGGAATAGTATTCTAATTTAATCAATCTTCATCTATTAATACAGTACTTGTCAAGTCGCTTGATTGAAACGATCTTGAACCATCCGTTTCTTATAGGAATTTTTCTTTATGCTCACCTTCTCCCAAACTTGATTTGAAGGCATTGAGTAATCAATATTAAAAATAATGATTATTATTTTCTTATCTCAATAAATCATTCTTAATAGAGAAATGATTCAGTACTTGTCAAGTCACTTGATTGAAATGATCTTGAACCATCAGTTTCTTATAGGAATTTTTCTTTATCCTCACCTTCTCCCAAACTTGATTTGAAGGCATTAAGTAATCAATATTAAAAATAATGATTATTATTTTCTTATCTCAAACAATCATTCTTAATAGAGAAATAATTCAGTACTTGTCAAGTCACTTGATTGAAACTATCTTGATCCGTGAACTCTTCCTCGAATTTATGAAGGAATAATATTTCAGATGGAATTAAATAGAGAATGCATTTATTCAAATGCTAATTAATATATGATTATCATTTAACGAAAATCCCAAATAAATGCTGCAAATCACCCCGAAGACCTCTGCTACTGCAGGGGAAATTCGAATTTCCATCTAGCTGTTAACCCTGTTGTCAATGTCTGCAGTAGCAGAGGTCTTCGGGGTGATTTGCAGCATTTATTTGGGATTTTCGTTGAATAATAATTATGAATAATATTTCAATTTAATCAATCTCTATCAAGTAATTCAGTATTTGTCAAGACACTTGACTAAACCGATCTTGAACCGTCAGTATCTTACAGGAATTTATCTTTGTCCTCACCTTTTTTCCAATATTATGAATGAATAATTATTTGTCCTTCAGTTTCTTATAAGATTTTTCTTTGTCAATGCCACTTCCCAAACTTATAAAGGGATAATTATTTCTAATTAAATCAATCTCTATCAAGTAATTCAGTACTTGTCAAGTCACTTGATTGGAGGGATCTTCTACCGTGAACTCTGTGATTGAATGGCACCAAAGACACGACGCTATTGTTAGCTAGAGCTACGATTGATTTATTCCGCAATATCAGCAAGTTTCAGCAGTCGCGGTGTCAACTTCGCCGAGGCGGAACTCGAAATGAGTTCCTTGAGTTCGCCAGCCATTACCATTTTCCACGTCCGCCATCTTGGAAGTTGGAAAAGTATTTGAAAGCCAAATTATTTGTCAGCATCTTTGAAGAGGGATCATCGTCATTCCTGGTGTAGAGAGTCAGTAAACAAAACGCCGCTCGCTGCTCGGCGAATCTTTCTTCAGAAAACTCTTTGAGTGTCTACGTATTGTCAGATTCACTCAAACCTGTCAGAATAAGTTAAATGGGAAGATTTGATGTTGTGAATGGGGAATTCTGACAGTTTAAAGTATACATGATTCACTGCAAACTGTCAGAATTCTTTGAATGGAAAGCGTCGATGTTGTGAATGAGAAATTCTGACAGTTTGAAGTTGGTGTGATCCACTTGAAACTGTCAGAATTAATTGAATGTGAAGCTTTGATGCTGTTTATGGGTAATTCTGACAGTTTAAAGTGGATGTGACTAAGGCATCACCTACCGGTATCTTGAAGACAGCTCTGTGGACTTCACAAAGTATTCTGCTCCGCGATTTGCGTTCCGAATGGGTTTTGTGAGGGAATGAAGTTTTTGAGTTGGTTTGAGTTGAAGTATTTCGTCTGTGGAGTGAGTGTGATGGATTGGATATAGGAGGAGGAGGAGGAGGAGGAGGAGGAGGAGGAGGAGGAGGATGAGGAGGAGGAGGAGGAAGAGGAAGAGGAAGAGTAGGAAGATAAGGAATAGGAGGAGGAGGAGGAGGAAGAGGAGGAGGAGATGGAGAAGGAAGAGGAGGAGGATTTATTGAGTACTTTATTCATGTAGATTACAATATATACTAGCTATACACTCTTATATACAATACTGTAGCTTACAATACAGCAAAGGAAAATTATAGATGAATCTACATAATATCATAGAGAAACAATAGCATAAGTAGATATCCCATGGTATAGGGCGTTTATGTCGCAACTTTTACTGTTATCTCAAGCTGATAGTCCACGTAGTTCTTTCCTGTGAAGCTTTATGACCCTGGTAGTTTCTCATAATATTGTGCCATGCATCTACTTTTACCCGGTCAAAACAGTAAAAATCGACAGTAATCGGCTTGAGATAACAGTAAAAGTTGCGACATAAACGCGCTATACCATGGGATATCTACTTACGCTATTGTTTCTCTATGATAATATAGACTAAGAAAATGATTATTGAACTGTATATGATATGAAAGAAGCAATTTGGAATAACTATACATAATATTATTATGCATCTACATAAATTGGCGGAGCTTTGGACATATCAATGTCCATTCTTCGGAAAGAATATTCAAAATATCCTTCCCACTAACTGTCTATCAAATGAGGATGAGGAGGAGGAGGTGGAGTAGGAGGAGGAGGAGGGTGAGGTGGAGGAGGAGAAGAAGAGGGTGGATGAGGAGGAGGAGTGGGAGTAGGTGGAGGAGGAGTATGAGGAGGATGAGGAGGAGGAGGAGGAGGAGGAGGAGGAGAGGAGGAGGAGGAGGAGGAGAGGAGGAGGAGGAGGTGGGGGAGGAGTATGAGAAGGAGGAGGAGGATGAGGAGAAGGATCAGAAGGATAAGTTCTATAGTAAGGTTCACGTAATAAAGTCTATCCTAGTGTGACAAAGACGAAAGAGTGAGTCAGTTTCGTTGGCTAAAGAACCACTAGATCTGTATGATTGTTCAAAGATTAAGTTTTGGAAATTTGAAAGTGATTTATGAAATCAAACAAGAGTGATCGTCGAACATACAAACACACAAACCAACAAACGGAGAATGACTCGAGGATTTAGTCATCAGTAAGAACTCGCTATGCTTGTTCAAATATCCAGTGTTATAAGTAAAAAAAGTTCAGTATAAAATAAGTTGATACTTGGAGAAAATATCTATGTTGCCAAACTTTGCAGAGACTCTATTGCCAAATTGAATACATCCTGTTATATCAGCTTGCATTAAAAAGATTAAAATTTCGCACAATTTGGCAACACGGATATTCTCTCCTAATATCAATCATTTCATACAGACTATAGTGCATAAAGCCTGGTTTTCACTTGTAGAGTTAGTGGTCGAGTAACTGGCATACTAACTCTACCTAGCTACTCTACTCTACCCTCTTGGTCTGGTAACTGTTTTCACTACAATTGAGAATAGTAGGTAAAGTTTGTTGTCTAGTGAACAGAACTAACCTTGAAAACTACTTACTCTACCCGACTCTACTTTACTAGCTTGAAACTATTTTCATTATCATAGTATGAAAACTATTTTCATTATATAGTGGTAGAGTAGAGTGGGAAGCGGTGGTGGGGGAAGGCAAGTGGTAGAGTACTATCCCACGGTGCTATTCTATTCTACTAAAAACTAGTACTCTACCATGACTCTACTCTACCATCAAGGTTTTCATTGGTAGAGTTCACATGATAGTTAGTACTTGCCCAGGAAACTCTACCACTAACTTTATCTATGGCAACTAGACTTAAAAGTGTTTTAAGACTAGATGCATAATTAATTTACCGATCTTCAGAGTCTAAATTCGAAAACGTTATGATTTCATAATAAGTCTGCATTACGATACTAAAAATAGTCTTCATTATAATAAATGCCGGCTGCACAGAAGTTGGTTAGATTTCAACCGTTATTAATTCCACAAGAACCAATCAGAGAAGCCGTCTTTTCAAAAATTCCTTCTATGATTGGCTCTCGTGGAATTAATCACGGGTAAAATTTATAACCGGCTTTTGTGCAACCGGGTCTAAGTCTCTCAGTGGATTGGAATCCATAATAGTTTGAATAATTCTTGTTACACAACATTAACGTTGTTTCACAGCACTGAAGCTTCTGCTGCCAAGTAAATATACTATAAAATAAAAAAAAACTTTTCATACAGTCCGTTGTCAAATAAACCATCCACACCAAAGATACCATCCAGATAGATTTGTTTACAAACGTTTGAGGGTCAAACACCCCGATTACAGCTCTTGACAAATTCTAGGCTTATTTATCTCGATTTTTCCGGCCCTCGGAAAATTCGCATCTCTCTCGTCTATTCTCCACCAGTAACCGTTTGCTATCTGGTTTTTCCGGCCAGAATGCAAAAGTCTCCGGGGAACAATATGACGTCAACCAGACTCCTATTTTCCGGGATTTTCCCCATTTTTCCAGGATCTCCCCCGTTTTCCCGGCTCGACAATCTGCTCTCTCGGACGTTGGAAATAAGGCTTCACTCCGTCGCTGGCAACTTTTCTAATATTTCACGAAGCGCAAGATTTGTTTTCCCCTTATTATCCTTCTTATTTTCTCTCTTTCTCTACCTCTTCCTCTTTCTCTTTTATCTCATATATCTCTCCTTCGTCTCCTTAATCTTCATGTGCCCACTTTCTACATCTCTATGTTCATTTTCTTCTTCATCAAATCATATTTCCTCTTCTTCTTCTTCTTCTTCTTCTTCTTCTTCTTCTTCTTCTTCTTCTTCTTCTTTTTCCTCTTGTTATTCTTGTCCTTGTTAGTGATCTTCTTCTTGAACTGATGTCTTCTTCTTTTAAAAAATAGAGTTTGAAAGTTCCTTGATTCAAGATGAAATAGAAATTGAGTTCATTTTGTGACTTTGCACTCATTAATAAGATTTTTGTTATTGAGAATGTTTACAGTTCATGTCAAAATACTACCTACCAAATTTAAATATTCGATTGGATCTATAGTTTCTATAGAATACGTTAAGACTTGGAAAATTATCTGTGTTGTCAAATTTTGCGAAATTTCAATCTTTTCATACAAGTGCATAAATAACTGAATATATTCATAGAGAAACAATAGCATAAGCAGATATCCCATGGTATAGGGCGTTTATGTCGCAACTTTTACTGTTATCTCAAGCTGATAGTCCACGTAGTTCTTTCCTGTGAAGCTTTATGACGCTGGTAGTCTCTCATATTGTGCCGTTCATACACTCTTACCCGGTTAAAACAGTGAAAATCGACAGTAATCGGCTTGAGATAACAGTAAAAGTTGCGACATAAACGCCCTATACCATGGGATATCTACTTACGCGATTTTTTCTCTATGATATATTCTAATTGTCAACTCAGCATCGACTGTGTTGTCGAATTGAATGAATCCTTTCATATGCACTTGTATGGAGAGATTATATTTTTGCACAATTTGGCAACACGGATATATTCTCCAAGTCTCTACTAATTTTATACAGACTATAGTTCATTAGGACTAATTTATTTTCCAGTGACTCAACGTTCGATGGATAAAGATAATAAGACTTAGCGACTCGATGTTTAATGAATTAAAATAATAGGAGACTAATACTACAACATCAATGCTACAACTTATTACAAGTTCAGTCAATGACATGAAAAACATCTTCATTTGGCGGAGTTAGGACTTTTAAGTCCTCTCTACCACTCAACCTCGAAATCAATAAGTCAATCAGTGCCTTTAGAATAATACATCTTCAATATTAATATTTCTCTGAATATCTTTTTATCTTTCTTCTCTAGCTTTCGCACATCCTCTTCTGTCGGAAGGCGTTTTTCCCCATTACCTTCTTATCTAACATTGGGCCCGTTCTGTGTACATGGGATGTGGTAAATTATCCAATTCACAATTAACCAGGTAAAAAGTTCCACGTTCCATGGGAAGAGTTTTGACAGATTCTGTACCAGAAACCAGTTCCAGTTCCAAATTCCTGCCCCACAGTCGAAGCGTGGTAAATTGTCCGACCTTGCACAGTTCCAACTATCTGAGCTCTCATTGGTCGATTATTGTAGTCTGCTTGCTTTTCTGCGCATGCGCTGATAGTTTGTTTACCATAGCATAGCCATAGAATACATAACCAGCAATATAATGTTTGATAACCATTCATTAAATGAATGTTTCTGTATAGAAAATCTGAGAGTAATGGAATAAAAGAAACGCACACATTTTTAGACGGTAAGTTTGTAAAACAGCCTTTCTTCATTCACGCAGCTAGTAAACGACACATTTTAGTGTAAATCAACGTTATATGTGCGCGCCAAAAGCTTGAACTAACGATTCTGAAATTGCGTTCCATGGGAACATTTTGCACTATAGTGTAGTCCACATTATAATGGCAGTGAATAAAGATAGAAGAATAACGATACCGATTCTCTGCACCAACTAATTATATTTCTACACTGTCAAAAACATAACTGTCATCGTTGTGGACCTAGAAAAGGATAGTATCACCGTCTTTGTCGAATGATAGACAAGGATAGCAAAACAAAAGTTGATCAAATACTGTCATTATAACGTGGACCTCACTATAGTCACGTGATGGAACAATTTACGATTGGAACTGGAACATTTTACTGTACACAGAACGTACACAATCTCTCTCAAATTTCCTCTCCGTGTACTTTTTTTGCTCTTTCTTCACTTCTTGTCTTCCTCTTTTTCACCCTTCTCTTCTTGTCCACATTACCCTTCTCCTTATTCTCTGTTTTGTACATTTATTCTCTTCCTTTTTCTTTCTCTCAAACTCCCTTGCTTCTCGTCCAACCTCTCCTTCATCAACCTCCTCATCATTCTCTCTCTTTCTCTCTCTGCCTATCTCTCTCTCTCCACCATCTACCCAGCTTGAAGTAAGAACCCTCTCCCAGGAAGGAAAGGCCTGATTACACTTCCATTCCGACTTCACTCTGCATATAGGGGTGGACCAACATATATATGTCATCAACTTTCTTGAGAAAAGATACAGATGTAGAGGTGGACCTATACTGTATTTATATATGTCACAAACTTCCTCGAGAAGAAAATACATATAGTGGTGTACCGATGTATATAAGTAATCAACTTTCTCGAGAAAAGATACAGATATAGGGTGAACCGATGTATACAGTCGAACCTCTATATAACGAAGTCGATTATCCCGAGAAAAAATTCGCTGCCGAGAGGTATTCGTTATTGAGAGGTTCTGTCAAGAAAACTGCCACGATCCTATGGATCTTATAATATCGTATCACGGCGGTAAATAAATGAATATGGTACATAAAACATATAATCGCGAACGTAGGTTGGGACCTATTGGGCCAATATTGATATGGAAATTTGGAAATTCATGCTGTCGATAGAAAACATGTTTTTTGAATATTTGTAGAACGTAATAAGTAAGTAAACTCACCAATTTATTTCCAGAAAGCTTGATTTGTTCTATTAGTAGAGTTTAATCGAAGTACATATTCTGTAGCGAAATTTTGTTCAACTTTTTACACTACTATTAGATGGAACGCAAAATACGGTTATTTTGTCAATATCTTCACTATAAATACTACAATAACCAAAATTTCCCATTTTTTGTTTTATATTTGAAAAGTGGGTAATATCGGTTGAATTTTGCATTTGAATAAAATATCATGTTTGATAAACAACTCACATTTATTCGAACAGTCATACATGTCTGGTACACTATTTTTCAGTTTTAATCCTAGCCTGATAATTTTGAAAGCCTCTAGAACTTCTTGATCTGACGGATTCTTCTCCTCAGGTTTGTCACAGTCATCCTCATCATCATCATCATAGTCAGCTCAAAGAATTGAAATGTGTGACAAAAGCAAGAATGGGAAAAAGTCCAGTCATTCACCTGCCTGGTCTACAATAATGAACCCATCGACAAAAGACAAAAGACAGAGAAGAATTGATACGGAGAGCCCACCCCAAATGACATGGGAAAATTATGATGAAACATTTTATGAACTAATAAGAATATTAAAGGGAATTGGATGAAATATTAATCCTATTTCAACTTGAGAGCTCTTGTAATTCAATTTCCAGTAACTTGTATTCAATTTCCGACATGTGTTTCACCCTCTATTAACTGTCTACCACCCTATCTTCTTCCTACCTGAATTGCCATTATTTTTAGTCTATTGACCTTTCTGCTGAAACTAAAGAATTCCTTGGAAATTACCGTCATACACACTACACTTTGTATGTTGAAGTCGAAAGAAAACTTTGTTGAGAGGTCCGAAATTCGTTAAATAGAGGTGAATGAGCAGCAAAGACTCTTAAATGTCATGGGACCAGGTAAAAATTTGTTTTGTAGAGGACTTCGTTGAGTGGAGGTTCGTTATAGAGAGGTTTTTGACTGTATATGTAATCAACTTTCTTGAGGAGAAATATGTGTATAGGGGTGGACCAATACATATATATGTCACCATATACAAATATACAACTTTCTTGAGAAGATATATGTATATAGGTGTGTAAGCAAGTATATATTGTAATCTACATAAATAAAGTACTCAATCAATCAATCATTCAATCTCATTCGCTCATTTCCTCTCTCTGAGAATCATTGTCTCTATCGTTTATCTTGTCTCTCACTCTTACTGACATCAGCTGTTTCTCCCCGTTACTCTATCTAACTACTCCAGCTACCCGCTTAAACCTCGTTTCTCGTTTCATCAGGAACTTTTCATTCCAATTCTAATTTTTGTATAAATTCTTGCTATATATTGTAATCTACATGAATAAGGTAATCATGTAGATTACAATATATACAACAGGCTTATACACTTATATAAAATAGCTTACAATACAGCAAAATTATAGATGAATTTACATAATATAGACTAAGGAAATAATTATTGAACTGTATTTGATGCGAAAAAAGCAATTTGTAATAACTAAAGATAATATTGTCATGCATCTACATTAATTGGCGGAGCTTTGGACATATCAATGTCCATTCTTCGGAAAGAATATTCAAAATATCCTTCCCACTAACTCTCTACCAAAACGTTAAGTTCATCAATTCAACTAAGGATTTATTTATAAATGGAAATATTGTAAAAGTTTTAATTAATATGAATATTCAAGATAAAGAAGAACAGAGAATTAATAAAGTAAAATAATAATATAGATAGATAAGATCAAAGAGATGGAGAGGAAAAGAGAGAAAGCACGCGTAATGAGAGGAAGGTGGAACAGGAAAAGGTTGAGAAATAACGAAGATACGAAGAAGAGTAATGTGGATAAATAGGAGCAAATGTAGAAAAAGGTAAAAAAGTGAACTGTGGATTGAAAATTTAAAATAAGTAGAGTAGGATGGAAAGGTGTAAGGTGTAAGAGAGAGAAAAGAACAAGACTCGAAAAGGAGAAGAAGGAGAGGGAAAGAGAGAAAGCACGCGTAATGAGCAGAACGGCAAAGCATAGTAACAAGAAATACAAACACAAGACATAGGGAGAGAGAGAGTGAGAGAGAGAGTAAGAGAGTGGGAGAGAGTGGGGATGTTTATATAAATAGTTGAAGGGAGCGAGGGACATTAGTATATGTCAGGCTGCAATTAAAACGCTCTGGATAATTAACGTGAAAGGTGCATGTTATGCTAGGGTTGGTTTCGCCCTAAGAAAACCAGGCAAGTTATTTAAGGGATGAGGTAGGGGTGGGAAGTGTTCCAAGGGGTACATTTGGACAATTCCATCCAGAAAGCTTTTAGATTAAAATGATCACATGGGCAAAATTATGTACTGAAATTGAATACCTGATTAAATTATTATTATCTTGCTTACAGCTAGGATATAACATTATACTCGACCCTCTTTGATATGTTTAAGTATTTGTTTGGTTCAAATAATATTATGGACCTGATTAACCTGAGAAATATTTGATAGGAGAGATTGAAGTTTCATACTTTGTATAGCAGGATGATGATAAACTTTCCTATTCAATTCTCTTCTTAAGTAATATAAAAGCCTAGAATAAGATTAGGTTTTTCATGTTTCATTACATTATATGTAGGCCCCTATCAATAGTTCATAAACATTTTATTTTACATTATATTATTGAAGAATAATTGTTGACCAAGAGTATTATTGTCATTAGTTTTAGTGTTCAATCCTGTATTTTACACCATCACTTCACTTATGAAGGTATTAAAAATAAAAATTCATGATACTGTAGTGAGATCCACATTATAATGGCAGTGTTTGATTAGCAATGGTATTGCTATCCTTGTCTATCATTCAAAAAAGCGTTTGGCGCTATTTCTTTCTCGCTTTGCTCTGTTGCCAAATCGCCTTTCAACAATGTAGAATTAATAATTAAGAATATTCCCTCTTATTTATGAAAATTCATTATGTAATTATTGAAAAATATAATTCCTTGCTTAGTAAAATGTAATTGATTATTCTAAAAGAGAATGAACAGTTAATATTACATCAATAAACCTGTATCAGCTACCGTCTATAGAAAGCATTGACAAGAGAGAGGATCGGTTGTTATCAACGTTGTTATCCTATCTTTCTCCACTGCCATTATGAAGTGGACCTCACTAAAGTTATTAGAGTTTGGGATGCATGATGAACTTGAAGTGTCTTTACAAACTCTATTATTTATCATCAGCATAAATACAGTGATAATAGAACAATATTTAAAAACATTATTCGATCAATAATATATCTGGAAAATCAACAAATCTCATGAACTATGCGTTTCCAACATTCGAATATCATTAGCCAATCAATCACATTACTCACAAGCAGCAGAGCTCTGCCATCTTGTCTGAGAAACATATCTCGGCCAATGGCAGTAGAGCTAAGCCTTCATTGGTCAACAGTCAATGGCCAATCGTAGGACTCAGCCATATTGTGGTATTCAATGTTCAAGCTTCCAGTTTACTTGAGATTTATAATCATGTAACAACCTTAATTTCAGAATTTTCATATAAGTATGAGTGATTTTGATAATATTATGTCGTTTTCGTTCAATGTTCAAACTAGCACTAATTCAATGGTGTTTATTTTGATTTCCACTGACTAACGTTCTATTGTCAATATAATATAATCAAGGAAAATTATGAACAACTTAAGACAAAATTGGGAAATTTAAGAAGTTTTGGGCAATAACATGTTTTTTTCTTTTCCGACTACTCTATCCATTAGATAAATAAATAAGTGAAATAAAAATCTCAGTACCCTTTTCGAATTATTTAATCACAACATGTTTCGGACATTGATGCCATTTTCAAGTGATATGTGAAACATGATGTGATTAAATAATTCAAAAAGGGTACTGAGATTTTTCTTTTTCTTTCTATTTTTATTACAAGTAGCCATATACAGAAAAGAGATAAATAAATGAAATAGTTTATCTAGAATAGTGTTGAAAGTTTAATGTGAGAACACAACATACAATGAAACACGTTAATATTTTGGACAGTAAATAAGAATAGACGGAAAAAGAGAAAGAAACTATGAAGAAGGTAATTTTTCCTCATTTCAATAACACTGTGAAGAAGCTCTTGTGATAAATCCCAATGACGTTCCAGTGTCACAATATTCACATTCCACGTTTTACGTTTCACATTTCCATCAACGTTTCACTGTCAATAATTATTATCATAAAACAGACGAAAATCTTCAACTGAAATTCATAGTTATTTTTTCGATATTTCAGATACAGTGTTGAAGATGGACCTGACGTCAGGAAGCGCTCCACAATGTGAGTAGAAGCTAATAGCTATTATTCATTGAATTCAGATTGCTATATGTCGTATCCAAAATATTGAAAAACTGATCAATTTAACAAGTAGTTTGTAATGAAAAGTGAGATTATATTGTGTAGAGTTTGTATCATTTTCAATCCAAAGCCTTAAGCCAGTTACATACACATCGATTTCTGGACGTTCGATTTTCTGCCGTCTTTATAAAATCAATCAAATTAAACGGAGCTTGACAAACATCATCTGTTCAACCATGTTGAATTTATAAGGACGGCAGAAAATTGTAGAAACAAAAATCGATGTGACTTTATAACTTAACTAGCTTACCCGGCGAACTTTATACCGCCAAAAAGTCAATGTATCTCATGTCACACTCGACTTTATTTGGTGAATCATGAAATTATCTGACAATCAATATTTTTATTTACATCTCAATACGGACTTCCTATGTGCTTAAAACTACCGTTTTAATACCAGTAAACAATTTTATCACAGAGTGACGTGTTTATTACAGCTGGTAAGTTCGCCAAATATGTAAGGTGACTGGTGGGATGAAAAGAAACTATAGCTTTCGGTTTTCATTTAACATCAAAAATTATTTATTTAATACGAATATTCCAATATGAAACTTTGCGAAACGGAAAACAAATGCAATTGGAATAAAGGAAAGATTACAACTATAATCAACAATCAAAATTTCTGATAATAATAATTCAGATAATAATTTATTTAAGGGCTACTCGCTTAGCTGATCTGTGGTCGTTCAATTATCACAACATGATATTGAATCATAATGATCTTCCCGTTCTACGTTAGCCGCTCGGCCGACAATTTCGAAAACATAGGTCTGTAAAATGGATTAAAATATAATTATTATCAGCCCCCCTATCAACATTTCTGGTCAGAAACCATCCCCAATATTCACACAACATATTCCCAAAGTTTCATGCCGTTCTGTCAAGTAGTTTTCGAGTCTATAGGGAACAAACAAACAAACAAACTCACACACTAACAAACATTCATTTTTATATTTATAGAGATTTACAGTGAGTGATACGATATGAAACTTGAATGATATGAAGAGCTTAACAAACATCCATATCCAACCTCCTCAAGTATGATGTACCTTTATAACATTGAAATCAATAAATAAACTCCAACTAATCAAGCATCAACATTACATTCTTCAATTCAAATATTTTTATTCAACAAATGTACAAATACGTTGAATAACGTCATATATAATAAAATAACAAAACATACAACAACAGTCAATAAGAAATTCATCACAATCAAATATGTGAAAATTCTTCAAGTGAATATAAGGACAATCCTATCAGATTTTTTTCATCTTGGCTCTAAAAATTGTCAACTCCTCTATGGATTTTAAATTGCGGGGCAGCATGTTAAAATATTTATCTCCCAAGAAAGTTGTCTTCATTTTGAAATATTCTAAATTATGTCTCTGTACGATTCTTCCGGATCTAATATTATATCTATGTGAAATACTATTTCTCTTTTCTAGATCAGTGAATTTTTCAAAGTACATTATGACATCAAGAACATATTGCCCATAGATCATTTTTGATGATTTTTATCGCTTGATAGTACAATCTCAGTTGTAATAATTGATAGCATATATTATTTACAGACCATTAAATAATGATAAAAATACAATTGATGAATAATATATCATTGAACAATACAATTGCATTAGCACAAATGGTAATGATCTCACTGGAGAAAAGTTTAGAATTAAGGTGAGAGAGGAATTATTGCAGGTTTGTCCTTATTCCAGTGAGGAATTCTTTTTGCATTATGGAATGCAAAGATCGACGACTTAGATTTATGATTGACAAAAGGTATGCGCACACCGATGCGTACAAATTCGTTGCGGATTTTTCAAGAATTCAGACTGCGGTTTCCAAACGAAGTTTTCGTTGCGAAATATTGGGGCACACACACTGGGAAGCGAAATAATCGCAATGTGGAGCGCGGAAATAAAATGTTTACAAGGCAGATGAAACTAGTGTAGTTCCAGAACTCACCACAAAATTCGCAACAAGAAAAAGCGCTGCAAATGCTGCGTGTAGCAAAAGCTGCGAATTATTCGCAAGGGAATATTTCGCAACGCATTGGTTTGCGCCAGCAAATACACCTCAATGGTATTAAATTTTCGCACAGCAAGTTCTGCGAATTGAATTCGCACCACAACAAAACTTTCGTGTTGGTGTGTGCCTGGTGAAATCCGTATACCCCTTCCATAGGTGGTGGTCAGTGGGATGGAAAATGAAATGAAATGAAATGATGTAGATGTAGAGGAAACAATATATTCAAAAACAACATTTCTCCTCCTTTTATTCAAATTCATTTTTTTTTCAAATTCAAATTTATTTATTCAAGTAAGTTACAATACATTCTGGTTTATACACGAATCTACAATAAATTACAGTACAACAGCTAATTATGCAACAAATTTCACATATTATGAAAACTTATTAATTACAATAAAGATTGAATGCAAAATTAGAATATTGATAATATAGTAATCGTCGTGACGAAAGTCTTGCGAGCTACACATTCTTTTGTACTCTTTATTTATTTTGTATTTTTGTGTATTTAAACTATGTAAAATGTGCAAAGAATGAATAAATTGAATTGAATTGAATAGTATTGTAATGTAACTACATAAATCAGCGGTGTTTCAACAATGAATAAATGATAATTTCAATGAATAAATATACACCCCACTATATTCAAGAAAGAAAAAATAGTTCAAAGTTCTTGAACCGAATTTACAGACTAACATTATTGGAGCTTCACAGAAATGATCAACTTCTGGGAAAGACCAATGAAAACAATAATAATTGATTAATAAACAATATATTCAATATCAATCAATACAATTACATTATCACAAATAAATTTAATTTAGAGGAAACAATATATTCTAAAAATAGCTCCAAGTTCTTGAACCGTGTTACTAGTGACCACATTTCAGCTTCGGAAACAACCAACTTTGCAGCAAATAGCCCACAGCTCAGCTCCTGCAAAAGACCAATAATTCAATTAATTTTATCGGACGGGCGAAATAATTCCAAGCCAGACAACAAACAACGTTTGAAACGTGCCCCGTGAGTAATGTGCATTGTTCATAAATTGGACAATTAGTTTACGGAGAAATTTGCGCAACAAAAGTTCAAATAGACGCCGGGAAATTTGTGCAACAAACGTTCGAATGGAAGCTTACACACGTCCGGGAAATTTGTGCAACAAACGTTCAAATGGAAGCGTGTACACAGAGCGGCCGGTTAAATTAATTAAAACGCCGCTTTGAAACGATTATAATTCCAGGGGGTTGTGAAGGGCACTTCTTCAAAATCAAGAGCGCTTCTGTTCTAGTTTCTTTGAGTGTGTGAGAGAGTGAGAACACTCATTCACTCTCACTCTCTCTCTCTCATTCTCTCACACACTCTCTCTCTCTTCATCACTCCTTCTCTTTCTATCTCATTGCCTCTTACTCTCTCACTCACTCTTTCTCTGCCTCACACTCACACATACCTTCTTTCTTCCACTTCTTTCTCTCCTACTCCCTCTCTAACTCTCTCGAACTCTCTCTGTCTCTATTTCTCTCTCACTAAACCTCTCCAACACCCGGTCATGTGTTGATGGGGAGGATATTATTTTATATCCTTCTTAGAGAATCAACAATTATTTGTTGAAACACCGCCGATTTATGAAGTTACATTACAATTTTATATTATCGTTATTCCAATTGCATTTAATCTTTATTCTCATTGATTATTTTTTTATACTTTGTATAATTCGTTGAATAATTAGCATTACCCTCATTCAATGTAAATTAGTGTATAAGCCAGTACATATTTATGTATTTACATTTCTATTTATGTATGTACATTGTAAAATACATAAATAAAGAAATCTAATCTGATCTAATCTAACGCACACTTAAACATTCTCTCTCTCACTTATCTCTTTTTTATACTCCCTGTCTAACTTACCCATACTCTTTCTCTCACTGAAGCTCTCTCTCTCATTACGTTTCCTCATTTTTTCGGTCTCTCTTTCCTTCAACTTTGATAATTCCTATTTTTCCATCGTCGAGAATGTCTAAATCCGTTTGCGTTGCTAGTAGATTTATCACAGCTATATTATGGCTTATACGTATGTATCATAGATAAAAGACCTAATAGAATAACACTAGATAATAAATACTTTTTGTGTAGTTGAGAAGTTGATATTGTGGTAATTATTCATATTGAATGAAAAAGACTAAGAAATTGTCAAAAAACCACAGATTTATTGATACTTAGAAAGACCGGTTTCGGTTATTACACCATTGTCAATCTCTGATAAACTAAAACTAAACTGTTGCTTAAGCCGCCATTTTGTGACACCGTTGAGTGGAAGGAGGCTGTCTAGCTGGGCCAATGGCAGGCGTTCATGCCCTTGACCAATAGCAGTACTCGCCTACTAGTATAAATTCTGCTGCTCTTGTATTTAGTTTCAGTTTATCAGAGATTGACAATGGTGCAATAAACAAAACCGGTCTTTCTAAGTATCAATAAATCTGTGTTTTTTGACAATTTCTTAGTCTTTTTTCATTCAACTAGATAATAGGCCTAGTACCCTCCTAGTACCACTTGGTTGCATGAGACATAGAAGACCAGGTGGGGCCGTTTCCGACCCAGTCTCCAATTATGATTTTTCCCTCACAAAATTTCATTTAAATTCGAATGAAAATATCATTTATTTAAACATTCATATATTTAAAAGGTGAAAAAACAATTGAATGATTAAAAACTTTTTATATATGAGTACAAATATATGACTTTATAATATGAGTACAAAATTCCAGCTTTCCAGTGATTCTAAATCTACATCAGAGTGTGGTTATACCACGAACAAGCTTGCTGGTATTCAGAACTTAAAAACTAAATCTGCATAAAAAAGGCATAGAAATACGTAATGACATGCATAGATAGGATAAAAATAATCCATTATAATTTATAAACTAGATCTATTCTCTCTGTGAACTTCATAAGGTGTTTCTATGCATCTATACAGATTTCATTTCTATCTGTAAGTTGAAATTTCATTTCTATCATTACCCACGATCAAGTATATACAAGCTGAAAGTGTGTAATAACTATTCCACTTAATTAGAACGCAAATTGAATAGTGTAATTCAAATAATAAGCATCGAAATAAGTTGAACAAGAAAGGCCATGTGGGGTCGGATGCGACCCTGTTCTTGACACCTAACATTAAAATTGGCGATAATAAAAAAAGTTTACGTATCACGAACGTAAACTCTGGTCTGTGTCTGGAGAAATACTGAAGGAAAGGTTACATGGAAGGGGGTGGCGTTTCCCCCACCAACATGCCCACAAACCAACGAGCAATGGCGCCTGGGGTCGGATACGACCCAACGTGGTACTAGGAGGGTTTTAAAATAACTAAATATGATTTTATTGTCGTTCAGCATAACAATGGTCAGGTTGGGTTAGTAGTTAACAAGGAAGATTAAATTCGAAAACACCAGTAAAAATAGCATTTAAATAAAATATTACATAGAAGAAGTAAGCCATGATACTGGAAAAGAAGTCGAAGAAGAAGAAGAAGAAGATTGAGAAGAATGAGAAAAGAACAAAAAGAAATAAAAGAAAAATAAGTACATATCCAAAAGCAAGATGTAAGAGAAGAATTTGAAAATTCAAGTGTTATTAAGGTAGTACCGGCTAAGAGACAGAAGCACTGAGAATAAAAAGAAGGACGAGAAGAAGAACAATAACAAGAACAAGAACAAGAAGAAAAAGAAGAGAGAAAAGCACTGGACAATAACAAATCGGTAATGACAGGATAGGTGTTGTCTATTAAATGAACTGAGATTGGTTTTTGATGTTCTCCTTTCAAGTCGAAGGAGACTGAGGATAATCCAGGAAGGGAAGAAAGAATTTCTGAAGGAAATAGAGCAGGAAAAATAGGGGAGAAACCGCGCCGAAGAAAGTGAGTTAGTGAAAGAGAGAGGGAGTGTGTGAGTGTGAGGAGGGGAAGAAAGAGAGAGGGAATGTGAGAGAAGAGTGACTATTCCCAAGATTGCAGACATTCTTGACGTAGCAACTCCTAATAAGGGGTCGGTCGTACAGAGTAGTCTGGGAGATTGAAGACCATTCAATATAAATTCTTCAATTTTCTTTACTACGCATCTTTCTCCTTACTTTTCATTGACAAATCATTGGTGTTCCCCAGAGAGGGAGACTAAAATATCTCTTGTGTTGATGTCTCTGAGATTTCAGGGATATGAGAGATTCAGAGAGGGATGTGATAAGTTGGAAGCCTGGAAAAATTGACTTGATTTTCTTCCAATTTCAGTTGTAGATAGATTTTTGTAATGTAGTTAGAGGAGATGAGAGGCCTACAGGGTTGCTGATTCTTTGTTACCACCGCCTTCGACATAGTTGTGATTTTATAGTGGGGTCAGAATAGTAGTGGAGGTAGATAGAACGATACCTCGCCACTGCCTTCTATAGAGGATAGAAGATACCGGTATATCAGCTGATGTAATATCGACTGTTCATTTTTGTTTAAAATGATCAATTATATTACTTTCCTTGCCCTATTACCATAGGTAAGGAAAGTATTGATTTCCGAAAAAAATTAAGGTACGCCAATTTCTAAATTTCTGTATGTTTCAAGGTCCCCTGAGTCCAAAAAAGTTGTTTTTGGGTATTGGTCTGTATGTGTGTGTGAGTGTGTGTGTGTGTATGTGTGTGTGTGTGTGTGTGTGTGGTGTGTGTGTGTGTGTGTGTGTGTGTGTGTGTGGTGTGTGTGTGTGTGTGTGTGTGTGGTGTGTGTGTGTGTGTGTGGTGTGTGTGTGTGTGTGTGTGTGTGTGTGTGTGTGTATGAGTGTATGTGCGTCTGTGTACACGATATCTCATCTCCCAATCAACGGAATGACTTGAAATTTGGAACTTAAGGTATCCTTACACTATAAGGATCCGACACGAACAATTTCGATCAAATGCAATTCAAGATGGCGGCTGAAATGGTGAAAATGTTGTCAAAAACAGGGTTTTTCGCGATTTCCTCGAAAACGGCTCCAACGATTTTGATTAAATTCATACCTTGAAAAGTCATTGATAAGCTCTATCAACTGCCACAAGTCCCATATCTGTAAACATTTCAGGAGCTCCGCCCCATCTATGCAAAGTTTGATTTTAGATTCTTAATTATTAGGCTTCAGATACAATTTTAACAAAAAATTTCCAGTGAAAAAGATTGAGCATGAGAATCTCTACAATTGATGTTCAGTATCATTTTCACCTAAAATTAAAAATAAGCTCGAAATTCGAGAAAATGTCATTATCCAATTATTGCAAACTGTTGGCAACTGTTGATTCTATTGAATGATTCACTATGAAGAGATAGCAGACCTCGTGTGTCTACAGCGTTAGTGCCCTGTCACCAGCTGGCTCGAATCTTTGGATATTAGACTTGAGATGCGCGGGAACACTAGCGTCAGGTGATCAATTTTCATAACGGCAAGGAAAGTTGTGTGAGTGCGCCACACCAGAATTTGTTGTTTTGATATTCAACTTAAATCATTATCTCAACCATGAAGTAAGTAAATATTGTTATTGATTAATTATTCAATCTATGTCTCGAACTGAATAGGAATAGTTTCATGAATTTGAAGAGAAAAGGCGACTTCTTTCCATGGTGGCACCTTGCACATCAATTAATCAACACATTATTTTTTAATTAATTTCGCAACCATTGTAATCTCCCTTGGAGCTGCCCTGGGGCGGTGACCCAGCCCACATTAATCGTCAAGTTATGCAATAATAGCCTCCAAAACCCACCCTTAACCCACGCTAAACCCACCCTTAACTCTCCCACCTCCAACCCATATCACCTTCATAATTCTATCATTGAGGTGGGAATGAGTGAAAAGCAATGGATGATAATTGTTTCTGTCTCCTTCCAACTCAACTCGTTGCAGTTTGAGAGAGAATTCCAATTGCAAGTGATAAATTAATTATTGTGCACAGGATCCTCTTTGTTTTCTTCTTCTTCTTCTCTTCTTCTTCTTCTTCTTCTCTTCTTCTTCTTCCTCTTCTTCTTCTTCTTCTTCTTCTTCCCCATTCTGTTCTTTCGATTCTTCCAGGAAAATAATATACTCCTATCTTAAAGAAGTTTACTGTAAAACATCAAACATTTTTGAGAACTTTCTAGGAATGCTCCAAAAAGATGTGATCCTATAAAACTAATAATTACGCGAATTTTTGTTATTTGAACTTTAAATTCAAATATTTCCATTCACAAGATGAATTAAATTAATTAAGAATCCGATTTGATTTGTAAATAGTATTCCTTTCACATTTCCAATACAGTAACTCTCAAACTAACAATCAGAAATTGACAAAACTTTGATAGCATCATGAGAATTGTTGGAGGATGCCAATTATTGTGTCAATTTTATTGTGAAATGGTCAATGATCTCTTGTAAACGAGGTACTTGAATCAATGAATTTACAACGTTACTTGTAAATTCACAACTTTACTTGTAAATTTACAACTTTGCTTGAAAATTTACAAATTTACTTGAAATTTTCATGACATGAAAAAGTTATTAGTGATCAAGAAACATTTTTCCTTTTGATAATTAGTGTATACCTATTGCAAATGAAATGCAGATAATTAATTGAATTCATTTATTATAAAATAATTCATATTGGGTATATGAGGCAAATTTTATGTTCTATGGGTCTTCATATTGGTTCTATGAGGCCTATGAGTCGTATATTTTGGGACTATGAGATTGCCAGTTTTGGTCAAAGAGTCACCAAAACAGCTGTATGAGTGGATAAATATTCATATTGGTCTATTAGGCGTTATTTGAAGGAGATTTTGATTGTTTTTGATTTTACTTGGTAAAAGGTGCTTTGCCTAATGACAGACAAGGATAGCAAACCAATGTTCATCAGATGCTGACAATATATCGTGGTTTTCACAATAGAGAAATTTTTAAATTCTTCTAATTCATGTAATAGTGGAAAGAGTTGAAGGAATTGAAGAATCGATCAATTTATTTAGCCTGAAGATACAATCGTACATATGGCTACGTCACAAAGTATTTTATAAATGAAATTATTTTATTTTATTATTTTATAAAGTTACAATGCCTAATCAAATCATAATTACGTCACAAAAATAATAGTGGCAAAGGTGAAACGATAGATGACTGTAGAATGAGGAGAAAGAGTAAAAAGGGAAATAGAAAGCTGAATGCGAGAATGAGGCAGAGTGGAAAGCCGGGAGATTACCTGGGTGACTCTGAATAGGCATAGAGATTTAATTAGTGCATTGCCACACTGAACCATGGATCCTGATCTTTCATTCCTTCTCCCTGCCACCCTTCTCATCATCATTTCTCTTTCTCTCTCTCATTTTCTCCGTTCACAGTTTTTACTTTGTTAGACTACTTTGGATAACATTATCCTCCCTCTCATTTCAGGTCACTTCTCTCATTCTATAGTTTGTCATTCTTTTTTTCAACTCTAAGGTGAGCTCTCTTATCCCTCTTATTTTTCTTTTATTCGATTCTCATTCTGTTCTCTCTCCCTTTTACAGATTCTACTCTCTCTCTTTCAATGGTTTTCAAAATAATTATCTCCTCCTCCCAATTACCATCTTCCTCAGTTACTCTCTCTCTCTCACACACACACACTCTCTCTCTTCCGGTCGTGTGTTGATGGGAAGGATATTATTCTATAACCTTCTTAGAGAATAGACAATTATTTGTTAAAACAATAGCGATTTTTAAGTTATCACAATATTATATTATTGTTATTCTAATTGCATTCAATCTTTATTCTCATTGATTAATTTGTTATACTTCGTAAAATTCGTTGAATAATTAGCAATACTGTCAATTTGATGTAAATTAGTGTATAAGCTAGTAAATATTGTAACATTGTAATATTGTAACATATGTGAACAAAGAACTCTAATCTAATCTCATCCAGTCTCCCAGTCACCATCTCCTTCTATATCTTAAACTCATTCCTACTATAGACGAATAATACAGCTATTTTCCTCTATTCTCTTACTCTCTCACACTCTTTCAATCCACATTTTCTCTACCACTCCCTCTCTCTCTCACTGCACAATTCGTTCTTTTCCTGAAGGCTTCAGCGGATTAATTAATGTTTTAATTAGAATAAGGCTTCGACAGGGAGGAAGACCTAGGTGGGAGGAAGAGAGAGGGAAGGAGATGATGTCGGAAGATCCCAATAGAGGAGACAAAGCGTTGAATAATAGAGAAAGAGGATAAAAAGTGGAGAAAGGCTGTGGAATGAGGTAATTCCCACCTGGTTGATGGAAGAATGGGATTGAATTTGGAAGCTGACTCCAGCCTGGGGTTTTTCACTTCCTACTCACCCCTCTTTGGAATTCTTCCTCTTTTTCTATCGTAATTATTTTCTCTATCTATCTTCTCTTTCTATGTCGCATAACCTCTCTTCCTCACCCTTTCGTGCATCCTATTGTTTTCAGTAGTTTTCCCTTCATTTCTCATTCCTCATATCCTTTTAATCGATAATAGATTATATAATTTGTTTTTTGGTCCTGCAAAATTATTTCTTTAATATGTGATCATTTCCCATTTTCGTGATAATAATGTAAAATATTTCTTCTATGTTTGGCTTTGAAGCAATCAAATTTGAAAATCTACTTTGTGAAAATAATACCTTTATACTAAATAATAATAACTAATAGTAATAATAACTTAGGTAAATAATAACTTTACCTAAATTTGGCAGAGGAATAGCACAAGAAGGTTACCTTATGTTTTCTCACCCTAATCATCTTGATGATGTACTTATTGTATGGATCAAAAATAAGAATAAATAAATCAATTTTTTCTTCATTTTTAAAAATTTGTCTTCAATCCATTGTCGTCAAATTAGCTGTCATGGCATTGGTAAGGTTTACATGACTTCATTCAGTGTTTACGAGTTTGTGTTTCTTGAATAGTTCCAAATTTTTTAAATAACTCAATATTATTCGTTAAAAGTGGTAATTGAGTGGAATATTTCTTTTTAATTCATCAATTTAAGCCATCTAAATTCAAAATTTATAGTTTTAATGTTTATTTTGGACCAAAATTTTATAAAAATTGTACACGTGAAATTCTAACCTTATCTTGGACTTTGTCACTTATAAATTTGGAAGAAAAATAGCACAAGGACTACCTTATTATTTTATTGTTCAATGTTATTACATTAGTGTTATTTGCATTGTAAATAAATAAATAATAAATAAATTCAACTGAAGCTAACAATCAATAGTATCATAATAATATTATGATATATTTTCAAATTCAATATATTATATTGAATTTTCAGTTGATATTCAATATTTGATGTGCTCAGTATTCAATATTGAATAAAGACTTTGTTTCAATAAATTAGTGGTTGTAACAAAATGAATTCGTTTCCAATCAATATGGATGTCTACCACATGACCTTCCCAACAATATAGTTCAATATTCAATACTGTTATAGTTGGCTAGGTATTTTTCCTAGTTGGCATGTCTTTTGTATTTTATTAGATATTTGTATTTTTGATTGTGTTGTTTTGTATTTTGATTTTTTGTGTATCTTGTGTTGGATTGAATAGAATTATTGATTGATTGATTCAATACCAAGGCACACGTGTTATGGAAAACAGAGGTGTTATTTCAATCTCATATTATAAAAAATATCAATCAACGGGTATATTTTTTATGGTAAAACTGAATCAAAAACTCATCAATCATAACAATAATGAATTATTATGTCTCTGTCTCCATAGTTCTCCAGAAATCTAGGTCGAATAGAATAGAGCCAATATGCAATGAGAAATATGATCGTCAGCGTCCGGTTTCAATTCAGCACAATATGCTAACTCAGCAATTCTGACATTGAATTTTGAATAATTGCTATCTCCACACCACGCTATCATTCTCTCACTATTCCCTAGCCTTCTATTCTGTCTCATCCATACACTCTCTCTTTCACTCATTTTCTCTCTCTCTATCACTCTATCACTCCCTCCCTCACACCATCGCTTAGTCCCTCTCACGCTCTTCTGATTTTTCGACGGGGTTTCCTGCTCATTATTCCCTCTATCGTTCTCTTTCCCTCTCACTCACTCTCTCTCTATCTCTGGATTCTTCGACGGATTTTTCCTCCTATGCCATTCTCTTTGTTCTATTTCTATTCTACTCTCCCTCTCACTCCTCTCTCAATCATCATATCTCTATTCTTACTATCTCTCTTTTTCCTTCTCTTCATTATAACTAACATGAATAAGGATCTCTCTCTCCTATATCCTCTCCTATATTACCGCAATCACACTGTTATATTCAACTCACAATATGTTTTACCCTTTCTCCATTCTCTCTTCCATTCCCTCATCAACTATTTCCCTCCAAATCTGAATGAAACTTCCTTTCCAACATTTTTTTCCATACCCCTCAATCATCTATCTCCTTTTCACCATCACATAACACTGTCTTCTAACTCGAAAACTCTAGCCTTGATTCCCTCTATTTCTCAGATTCTCTCGTCCTTTCTCTCTGTAACCCTCTTCCTCACACACTTCGCTTCCACCAACTTTCTTACTCTTTTCGTCTTAATGTTTATCACTCACGTCACTCACTCTTTTCTCTTTCTCTACATTACTTTCTCTCACACTCTCTCTCGTTACCTTTCCCTCATTTTTTCCATTCTCTCTCTCTCTTAGTTTTATATTTTTCAATTACCTTTAACTGAGTTTACTTATTAGTTTTATATTTTTCAATTACCTTTAACTGAGTTTACTTATTATTTTTCTTCTTTTGTATATATTTGGAATAATATGTTTAATTTATTATTATTTTTAATTTCGCATTGTATAATTATTGTAATGTATAAATGCAATACGTTTTTCAAGACCTAGCATGTGACAAATAAATCAATCAATCAATCAATCTCTTTGAAGGAATCTGAATCTGAATGTATCACATACTTCTCCAGTTCTACTTTTATCTTTCTCTTCCTCTTCCTCACTTTCTCACCAACACACTCTTCAACACGAGAGGTTTCTCGTGGATTCTCTCATTTTCCTATCATCCTCTCACTCACTCTCATTCATCTCTCTATTTTTCCCTCTCTCACACTCTGTCTCTCTCATACTCACTCTTTTCGTCCGTCTATCAATCCAATCCGATCTAGTCTAATCACTTTCCTTTTCCCGCTTTTCTTCGTTATCTCTCTCAGCTTCTCTAAATTATTCTCACTCGTAATCATTCCCTCTCTCTCTTTATTCCTCTTGCTTTCTCTCTAACTATTTCCTTCTCTCTCAATCTCACACACTCTCACTCTCTCTCTCTCTTTTTCATCTCTCACTCATACACTCATACATCCGTTTATCAACTAATTTGATATAGTCTTATTACTTTCTTTTCACGCTTTTTCGTTACCTCTCTCAGATTCTCCCACTATACTCGCAATCGCTCTCTCCTTTTGGTAGAGAGTTAGTGGGGAGGATATTTTTAATATTCTTTCCGAAGAATGGACATTGATATGTCCAAAGCTCCGCCAATTTATGTAGATGCCTAACAATATAATTATCTACAGTTATTACAGATTGCTTTTTTCATATCATATACAGTTCAATAATTATTTTCTTAGTCTATATTATGTAAATTCATCTATAATTTTGCTGTATTGTAAGCTATTGTATATAAGTGTATAAGCCAGTATATATTGTAATCTACATAAATAAAGTACTCAATCAATCAATCTCTAGATTTCTCTCTCTCCCACCATTCCATTTCCTCTCAACCTCACACCCTCACTCTCACACATTCACTGTTATTTTCTCTCTCAACCTAACACTCACTCTCTTTCTCTAGCTTTCTCTCTTTCACTATTCCTTTCTCTCTCAACATCACACTCTCTTCCTCACTCTCATTAACCCTCTCTCACTGTTACTTCCTCTCTAAACTTCATACACTCTCTGTCCATCACTCTCTCTCTCTTATACACTCTCACTCTCTCTCTCACACACTCTCACTCACTCCCTCTCTCTCCCGCTCGTTCGTCATTGTCTGCTGATCAGAGCAGCTGACCACCATGCATTTGCATTGTCGTCCATTCACAGCGTCAGCGTCTGTCCGTCGCTCGTAAATTTCAATCGCCATCAGTTAAAAGCTAATCGTTTTCGCACGCTTCACGGAACGATTTAATCCACGGTTAGCAGGATAATCCCCGGTTAGCGAGATAGACCCCGGTTAGCCTTCGATTCATCTCGGCACCGATCTTGATTTATTGGCGTGACAATCGAGTCCAACGCCTTGATCCCTCATCAAGTGTTTCGTAGTTGTCATGTTCGATTGATCGATGTTTAGTATCGATATCCTTCACTCTGTATATCAATCACCACTGAGATCTCTCATGAAGAATTCGATAGTTGTCATGTTCGATTGATCGATGTTCAGAATCGATATCCTTCACTCTGTATTTCAATCAACACTGTTATCTCTCATCAAGAATTTGATAGTTGTCATGTTCAATTGATCGATGTTCAGTATCGATATCCTTCACTGACTATTCCAACCATGACTATAATCCCTATTCAAGAGTTTGGTAACTGTCATGTTGAATTGATCAATGTTTTGTATCGATATCCGTCACTCTGTATATCAATCAACACTGTGATCTCTCTCTCATGAAGAATTCGATAGTTGTCATGTACAATTGATTGATGATCAGTATCGATATCCTTCACTGACCATTCCAACCATGGCTATAATCCCTCATCAAGTGTTTGGTAGTTGTTATGTTCCATTGATCGATGTTTAGTAAAGATATCCTTCACTCTGTATTTCAATCAACACTGTGATCTCTCTCTCATAAAGAATTCGATAGTTGTCTTGTGTCGATTGATCGATGTTTTGTATCGATATCATTCAGTCACTATCTTTACCAAGACTCTGATCCCTCATCAAGAGTTCGAATAAACGATATTGAACATCGATCAATCAAATCGATCAAGTGTTTGGTAGTTAACATGTTCGATTGATCGATGTTTAGTAACGATATCCTTCACTGACCATTCCAACCATGACTATAATCCCTCATCAAGTGTTTGTTAGTTGTCATGTTCGATTGATCGATGTTTAGTAACGATATCCTTCACTCTGTATTTCAATCAACACTGTGATCTCTCATCAAGAATTTGATAGTTGTCATGTTCGATTGATCAATGTTTGGTATCGATATCCTTCACTGACCATTTTAAACAAGACTCTGATCCCTCATGAGGTTTTTGGTAGTTGTCATGCTGAATTGATCAATGTTTTGTATCGATATCCTTCACACTGTATCCCAAACAACACTGGGATACCTCATCAAGAATTTGATAGTTGTCATGTTCGATTGATCGATGTTTAGTAACGATATCCTTCACTCTGTATTTCAATCAACACTGTGATCTCTCATCAAGAATTTGATAGT
Source organism: Nilaparvata lugens (assembly GCF_014356525.2). Lineage (NCBI taxonomy): Eukaryota > Metazoa > Arthropoda > Insecta > Hemiptera > Delphacidae > Nilaparvata > Nilaparvata lugens. The sequence continues at coordinate 14,435,688 of NC_052515.1, forward strand.
TGTCATGTTCGATTGATCAATGTTCAGTATCGATATACTTCACTGACCATTCCAACCATGACTATAATCCCTCATCAAGTGTTTGTTAGTTGTCATGTTCTATTGATCGATGTTTAGTAACGATATCCTTCACTCTGTATATCAATCAACACTGTGATCTCTCATCAAGAATATTTTGATAGTTGTCATGTTCGATTGATCGATGTTTAGTATCGATATGCTTCACTGACCATTCCAACCATGACTATTATCCCTCATCAAGTGTTTGTTAGTTGTCATGTTCAATTGATCGATATCTTCCACTAATCATCCTAATTAACACTGGGATCCCTCATCAAGTGTTCAATAGCTGCCATGTTCGATTGATCGATATCCTTCACTCTCTATCCTAATCTATACTGGAATACCTCATCAAGTGTTTGATAGTTGTCATGTTCGATTGATCGATGTTCAGTATCGATATCCTTCACTGACCATTCCAACCATGACTATAATCCCTCATCAAGTGTTTGTTAGTTGTCATGTTCGATTGATCGATGTTTAGTATCGATATCCGTCACTCTGTATATCAATCAACACTGTGATCTCTCTCTCATGAAGAATTCGATAGTTGTCATGTTCGATTGATCGATGTTAGTATCGATATCCTTCACTTACCATTCCAACCATGACTATAATCCCTCATCAAGTGTTTGTTAGTTGTTATATCCGATTGATCGATGTTTAGTATCGATATCCTTCATTCTCTATCCCAAACAACACTGGACTCCCTCATCAAGAATTTGATAGTTGTCATGTTCGATTGATCGATGTTTAGTATCGATATCCTTCACTGACCATTCTAAACAAGACTGTGATCTCTCATCAGGTTTTTGGTAACTGTCATGTTGAATTGATCAATGTTTTGTATCGATATCCTCCACACTCTATCCCAAACAACATTGGGATCCCTCATCAAGTGTTCGATAGTTTTCATGTTCAATTGATCGATGTTGATGTTGAGTATCAATATCCTTACTCTCTATCCCAAACAACACTGGGATCCCTCATCAAGAATTCGATAGTTGTCATGTTCGATTGATCAATGTTTAGTATCCATATCCTTCACTCTCTATCCCAAAACAACACTGGGATCCCTCATCAAGAATTTGATAGTTGTCATGTTCAATTGATCGATTTTTAGTATTGAAATCCTTTCACTGACCATTCTAACCAAGATTTTGATTCCTCATCAAGAATTTGATAGTTGTCATGCTCAATGATCGATGTTTAGTGTCGATATCCTTCATTGACCATCCTAACCAAGACTCTGATCCCTCATCAAGAGTTCGAATAGTCGATATTAAGGATCGATCAATCGTATACTGGTAGCTCTGTGAACAGTAGACCTTATGCAGTATTCTCATCTACAAGTAAGTTACCTGAAACTACAGACCTTAAAGAAATACAGCAATGACTGGCTTCTCCACACATCTATGTAATCACTTGTCAGCTGATTTATGATGAATAATTCTATAGTCTGATTTTTACTCTGAAATTGGCGTATGAAGGAGGCTTCTTTTTACTTAATTTTTGAAAAAACTGAGTGTAATGAGATGGGTCTGTAATTAGAGATTTCTTTATTAGATCCACTTTCAAATATCAGGATCACTTTTGCAGTTTTGAGTCTAGTTGAGAAATTACCCTCTGAAAAGCTCGCATTAAAAATGTGACACAAAATAGGTACTATTGCATAAGATATTGATTTTATTAAATTAGATGATATATTATCATCTATCCATTTAATCACAAACCCAGCTGAAAATGAGTAACAAGTGTGATGAATGTGAAATCGAAATAGATTCGAAAGAGTGTATCGAGTGTATCCAATATCGGCGTATGAAGGAGGCTCCTTTTTCCTTTTATATTATCCTTGAAATGCAAAATTTTAAAAAACCTTGTATATACGTCGACGCGCAATTAATAAAGGAACATACCTGTCAAATTTAATGTAAATCTATTACCGCGTTTCGCCGTGAATGCGCAACATATAGACATATAAACATTTAAACATTCTAACATAAAAAGAAATGCCAAACCGTCGACTTGAATCTTAGACCTCACTTCGCTCGGTCAATGACAACCAGCAAACTGTTCATGAGGGCTAGATTCATTATTTGAATTGTTTGTGAATGATATCGATACTAAATATCGATCAATCGAACATGACAACTACTATCGAACTCAAATAATAGGTTGTTATAAATTTATTACTCAAGAACGATAGACTCAAGTCACTTCATACTTTCATATTGATGGTATCAAATTGAATCTAGGTAGAGAGATCAGAATGAACATTAGAAAGAGTTTCTCTCCTTGTTATTGTTCTCCCTTTCCATAATATTCTTCTTCTTCTCCTTTTTCGTTGTGTCTTTCTAAGAAACTCAAACGGTTTTCCGCAAATGCTTCAACAGACGTCTTGAAACGTTCAATTACTGCAGACCATGTACTTGTCTAGAATACATAGAACGTCCCTTTCTTTTTTCTCACCATTCTCTCTTTTTTTCTTCTTCTTCTACCTCTTCTTCTTATTCTTCTCCTCCTTCTTCATCTTCTCCTTCTTTCTCTTCTTCTTCTTTTTTACTACTCCTTTTTATTCTTGTTTTCTTATCCTTTTTCTGCACTTTTCCAACACAGTTTCCTTTTTTTACTCCGTTTACTCCCTGGCAGCATCTTCACAGCTGCCACAATTACGGACAATTCAGGAGAATAGGCTTCACTCCTTTTTTGTTTTCCTCTTTCCTTATTTATTTTTCCACCTATTTATTTTTGTGGCCTATCCTGAAGTTTGAATCTTTCCTCACGGTTCTTCTGGACTTGTATACGAAGTATGAGGATTTGAAGATGTGACAGTTAAGAGGATTTACACGTACCAACAAATTGATGCAAAGCCAAAAATTAAAATTTCTCTAATTCTATTATTTTTATTTGATTGTCTGAACTTTGAAAATTTCTACAACACTCTGACAAGTATGCTCATGCTTGTATAAGCATAATATACTCTTGTAGGCCTAGAAACAAGTCAATATACTGCTTAACTACAACGCTGTAACTTGAAACAAACCACTTGAGACTACTTTAGACTAGCTACACACACATCGATTTTTGGTCGTACGATTTTTTGCCGTCCTTATAAATTCTATAAGATTGAACGGAACTTGACAAACATAATCTGTTTAACATCATCTGTTTGGTCTAATAGAATTTATAAGGACGGCAAAAAATCGTACGACCAAAAATCGATGTGTGTGTAACTGGCTTAGTGTAACCATAGAGAAACGATAGCATAAGTAGATATCCCATGGTATAGGGCGTTTATGTCGCAACTTTTACTGTTATCTCAAGCCGATAGTTCACGTAGTTCTTTCCCATGCAGCTGTGTGACGCAGGTAGTCTCTGATATTGTGCCGTTCTTACACTCTCACCCCAACAAAACAGTAAAAATTGACAATAATCGACAGTAATCGACTTGAGATAACAGTAAAAGTTGCGACATAAATTCCCTATACCATTGGGAATGATACGCTATTGTTTCTCTATGGTGTGACATAACTCATACTATTGGAAGTGATAGATTAGACATCACTATCCAAGCATCATCACATCAAAAAGGAATTATTTAATTTCTAAGGCCTGGTTACACAACAGCCGGTTGAATTTTAAAAGGCGTCTTTGAAAAGACAGCTTCTCTGATTGGTTATCATGGATTTAATCACGGTTAAAATTTAACCGGATGTTGTGTAACTGGCACTAATATTCAATATTTAATGAGACGTCTCTCCGTTAAGATGTATTTATCACTCTTAACTTGACTATTCTCAATAGTTTTTACTTTCCTTGCCCTATTACCATAGGTAAGGAAAGTATTGCTTTCCGAAAAAAATTAAGGTACCCCAATTTCTAAATTTCTATACGTTTAAAGGTCCCCTGAGTCCAAAAACAGGTTTTTGGGTATTGGTCTGTATGTGTGTGTGTGTGTGTGTGTGTGTGTGTGTTGGTGTGTGTGTGGTGTGTGTGTGTGTGTGGTGTGTGTGTGTGTGTGTGTGTGTGTGTGTGTGTGTGTGGTATGTGTGTGTGTGTTGTGTGTGTGTGTGTTGTGTGTGTGTGTGTGGTGTGTGTGTGTGTGTGTGTGTGTGTGGTGTGTGTGTGTGTGTGTGTGTGTGTATGAGTGTGTGTGTGTTGTGTGTGTGTGTGGTGTGTGTGGTGTGTGTGTGTGTGTGTGGTGTATGTGTGTGTGTGTGTGTGTGTGGTGTGTGTGTGTGTGTGTGTGTGTGTGTGTGTGTGTGTGTGTGTGTGTGTGTGTGTGTGTGTGTGTGTGGTGTGTTGTGTGTGTGTGTGTGTGTTGTGGTGTGTATGAGTGTATGTGTGTGTGTGTGTGTGTGTGGTGTGTGTGTGGTGTGTGTGTGTGTGTGTGTGTGTGTGTGTGTGTGTGTGTGTGTGTATGAGTGTATGTGCGTCTGTGTACACGATATCTCATCTCCCAATTAACGGAATGACTTGAAATTTGGAACTTAAGGTCCTATCACTATAAGGATCCGACACGAACAATTTCGATCAAATGCAATTCAAGATGGCGACTAGAATGGCAAAATGTTGTCAAAAACAGGGTTTTTCGTGATTTTCTCGGAAACGGCTCCAACGATTTTGATCAAATTCATACCTAAAATAGTCATCGATAAGCTCTATCAACTGCCACAAGTCCCATATCTGTAAAAATTTCAGGAGCTCCGCCCCATCAATGCAGATAGATTCCCAATTATCAGGCTTCAGATACAATTGAAACAAAAAAATCAAGTGGAGTAGATAGAGCATGGAAATCTCTACAATAAATGTTCAGTAACATTTTCACCTAAAATTGAAAATAAGCTTTAAATTTGAGAAAATGTGATTATTCAATTGCAAATTATTGTTGATTCTATTAAATCATTCACTATGAAGAGATAGCAGACCTCATGTGTGTCTCCAGCATTATTGCCCTGTCACCAGCTGGCTCAAATCTTTGAATAGTAGACTTGAGATGCGCGGGAACACTAGCGTCAGGTGATCAATTTTCATAACGGCAAGGAAAGTTGTGTGAGTGCGCCTCACCAGATTTTTCCACTATTTATCTAAGACTCCACTACTTATCAGAGTTTCAGTTTCTGATAGTTGTCAAGGTGATAGTGTGTAGTTATCCATACTGAATGGAAAAACAACTATAGTGAGGTCCACGTCCTAATGGCGGTGTTTGATTAGCAATGGTATTGCTATCCTCGTCTATCATTCAACAAATCGGATAGCGCTATCTGTTTCTCGCTTTGCTCTGTTGCCAGATCGTCTTTTAGCAATGTAGAATTAATAAACAGAATATATCTTCTTAATTATGAAAAGTCATTATTAAACTATTGAAAAATAGAACTTCTTGCTTATTTTACTAAGCAAGAAGTTCTATTTTTCAATAATTTCATAATGAGTTTTCATAATTAAGAAGAAATATTCGGTTGATTAATTCTACATTGCTAAAAGACGATCTGGCAACATAATCGATTATTTTAAATGAGAATGAACAGGTCATATTATATCAATAAACCTGTATCTGCTACCGTATATAGAAGGCATTGACAAGACAGAACATTGACATCGGCAACGTTGTTCTCCTATCTTTGTCCTCTGCCATTATAACGTGGACCTCACTATAGATTAAGGTACTGTTGAACCACAGTTTCATTAAAAATCAAGATTTGAAATCAAATGTCTCAGTAATGATTATTACATCTATGGTTCAACCAAAACCTCAATCCACGACATTTTGTCGATTGCCGGTTTCACGAAAGTTATCGACTATCCAAGTATTCGAAACTCAGACAGAACTTTCTCATTACCGCTCATTGTTTGATCTGCAGTAATTGTTACTGGTGCTCAATCGAAATAATAATAAGATTAATTAGACGTAATTTGCCAGTTAATTACGGTGCGCCGGCTGAAGAATCGAACGAGACTACGAACAACTTTTAATTAAGAGCAGGCGACTTATTAGGACGAATTGGGGTACAGTTTTCAGTTTTCCCAGCTGCGGTGGTGAAAATCGGCGGAGAGTTGGGCTTTTCCAATCCCCCCCCTCATTTTCCAATCCCCTCTTTATCCAATTTTGTTGTCTTCATCCCTTTAGCAAGGTCTGTTAGCCTCCCACGTCCCATTAGATGAACTTCGTCCTTATAATCCAGGGTTCGAGCCCCGCGGTCGGAACCGCTTTTGTGAAAATTTCTTTGTTTCGTAACACAGCAAGTGTAACGAACCGTGACACACGAATCAATCGCGAGGGATTTCCCGCGCGCAAATTATTATCGAAATAATAATCATGATCGGGAAAGTTGTGGCTTTGAGGAGTTAGGATTATTGCTAAAAAGCGGGCGAGATTGTAAAATATGAACAAAGTACGAGATAAAGTTCGTTAAGGTCTCAATGACGTCACAAAGGTTCGCTAATTCGTGGGAGTAAGTTTTGGTTCCATGACTTGAATTTTTTCATTAACTCTTTTTGTACTTTTCGATGGAATTATTGATAATTTTTAGTATTGCATAAATGAAGTACCTACTAAAATGTCGGCTGTGATATTCAATTTATATTAAAATCACTTCACTTCAAATCAAATTCATTTATTGCAAAAAACAAACAATAATTTACTCATTCACATACATACACGAGCAAAACTAAAAATAAAGTCCTATACTATTAAACGAGCAACTTCTGTTTATATGTTTAGATGTTTGGATGTTTAGATGTTTGGATGTCTATATGTTTATATGTTTGTATTTCACCGGATCTAACGATTCTCACGAACATAGTAGGTTCATAATAATTATAAAGATTCGATTGCACTAGGTCTCATCCTTGGGAAAACTCGCTGAAGGACATTAAAAGGATAATTATTATTCATCATTGGAAAAACAGCTGATAATAATTATTTCGTCGTCTGTTGAAGATGGAAGTAAGTGAGCGAGTTCATGTGTGTGGGACTGTGTCAAAATTATGACTCAGGTGTTGAAATTTTGTAATCATTCAATCAGGTACTTAGTGACGGTTGCAAAGCAGCCGGGTTATTTTCAACGTCCTGATTAATTTCAGTAGATCCATCTTTTTGAAATGATCTTTTCTGATTTAGTTCACGTGAAGTTATTCAGGATTGAAATTTAACCGGCTTTTGTGCAACTGGGCCTTTGTGAGGGAAATTTTTGCATTCCTCTGGGATTAAATCTCAATTTACTGTGATTAGATGGAACATTTCTGTATGTTTGTTATGAATGTTATTATAATTTCTTCTTTCGTAATAAAATTTTTATGCTTTTGTACTCCAGAGCGATGCTCGGAAAAAACTAATTATAAAATTCCTAGGCATCACCAGCAACAATATAACTCTTTGCCCGCTGGTGGTAGTTGCTTAAAAAAACCTTAAAATAACTAGAAAATGAAAGGAAAAGGCTTTATAACAAAACTTGTATGGATTACTTTATTAAAAACAATATAAAAACATGAAGTACTCTCTCATTTAAATAAACTAGTTTTTACTTTCCTTGCCCTATTACCATAGGTAAGGAAAGTATTGCTTTCCGAAAAAAATTAAGGTACCCCGATTTCTAAATTTATATACGTTTCAAGGTCACCTGAGTCCAAAAAACAGGTTTTTGGGTATTGGTCTGTATGTGTGTGTGTGTGTGTGTGTGTGTGTGTGTGTGTGTGTGTGTGTGTGTGTGTGTGTGTGTGTGTGTGTGTGTGTGTGTGTGTGTGTGTGTGTGTGTGTGTGTATGTGTGTGTGTGTGTGTGTGTGTGTGTGTGTGGTGTTGTGTGTGTGTGTGTGTGTGTGTGTGTGTGTGTGTGTGTGTATGAGTGTGTGTGTGTGTGTGTGTGTGTGTGGGTGTGTGTGTGTGTGTGTGTGTGTGTGTGTGGTGTGTGTGTGTGTGTGTTGTGTGTGTGTGGTGTGTGTGTGTGTGTGTGTGTGTGTGTGTGTGTGTGTGTGTGTGTGTGTGTGTGTGTGTATGAGTGTATGTGCGTCTGTGTACACGATATCTCATCTCCCAATTAACGGAATGACTTGAAATTTGGAACTTAAGGTCCTTTCACTATAAGGATCCGACACGAACAACTTCGATCAAATGCAATTCAAGATGGCGGCTAAAATGGCGAAAATGTTGTCAAAAACAGGGTTTTTCGCGATTTTCTTGAAAACGGCTCCAACGATTTTGATCGAATGCATACCTAAAATAGTCATTGATAAGCTCTATCAACTGCCGCAAGTCCCATATCTGTAAAAATTTCAGGAGCTCCGCCTCATTCATGCAAAGTTTGATTTTAGATTCCCAATTATCAGGCTTCAGATACAATTTAAACAAAAACATTAAAGTTGAAAATAAGCTCGAAATTCGAGAAAATGTGATTATTCAATTGAAAACTGTTGATTCTATTAAATCATTCACAATGAAGAGATAGCACACCTCGTGTGTCTTCAGCGTTATTGCCCTGTCACCAGCTGGCTCAAATCTTTGAATAGTAGACTTGAGATGCGCGTGAACACTAGCATCAGGTGATCAATTCTCATAACGGCAAGGAAAGTTGTGTGAGTGCGCCACACCAGATTTTTTCTATTTAAATAAATAGTCCTTAGTTTACTTTTCCTAAGACTGAAACTACATAATGGACAATCTTATGAGTTGTCACTGCTTAAACATGTAATTGAGAGCAGTATTCATATTCATGTCAATCTGAAGCAAATAGTTCTTGAATATTGTAACTGTTTAACTGAATACAGTATTACTGTATCCTGGAGAACTGTAGTTCTGTATACAACACTCTTCTCATCTTCTCACAAATTCACATCACTGGTTGAAGTGAGTGAGAAGAATCCAAAAGCAATAAAGAGAACATTCTCCAACAAGACACTCTTTAGTCAATAATAGGGAAAAGCAGAGGTACTTTTCGAGATAAGAGCTTTCAGTAGTACTGTAGTTTGCACTTGTCTTAACAGAGTGGAGTAATTTCCGCTCCTCTGACAGTATCGAGAATTTTCCACGCTTGTCACTACCTGGGAAATCTCGATACCCCTGGAAAATCCCCGGGAAACCTTTCAAGATTAATCAATCTGAGCTAACGAGATCGACTTTCACTTTTTCTTATCGGAATGAAATTCTTGGGGCTTTGTTCATGATCTTGAGAGCATGCCGATTTGAAAATGCTAATCCGTTCATAATGAAGCCTATTATTGCTGATGCTGTTCAACAGAGGTACGGAAGTCGGAAGAATATTATTTCTCCAGCGTGGACTGAAGGAGTTAATTGAATTCAATGCGAAGAAAAGAGATTCGATCACTGGTACTAATTGATTTCGAGCACTCTCTCCCTCTCTTTTCCCATCCATCATCATTCCATAGAAAATTTCACCTCTATTTCGTTTCATATCTTTTATATCAACTGAAAAAATTCAAATCTTTACAATGCAGAACCTGTTGAAACTTCACATACAACTGTAGATTGTTGACCGAAGCGAAGGGGAGTGTCTCGATTATTCCAGGTCCTATTCTACAATGAAGCTCCAAAAACTGGTACAATCAAACTACTGGGTTAATCGAGACGGAATGCTTCGATTAACCCAGTAGTTCGATTGTACCACTTGTGTAAACAAAACCAGGTCTAATCGAGGCATAGGACCTGGGTAATCGAACTACTGGGCTAATCGTAACATTCCGTCTCGATTAGCCCAGTAGTTCGATTGTACCAGGTCGTCTAAACGATACCTGGTCTAATAGAGACGTGTGCTAAACGAGACGGAATGTTTCGATTAGCCCACTAGTTCGATTATACCATAGAGAAACAATAGCGTAAGTAGATATCCCATGGCATAGGGCGTTTATGTCGTAACTTTTACTGTTATCCCAAGCCGATAGTTCACGTAGTTCTTTCCTATGCAGCTGTGTGACGCTGGTAGTCTCTCAAATTGTGCCGTTCATACACTATCACCCCAACAAAACAGTAAAAATTGACAATAATCGACAGTAATCAGCTTGAGATAACTGTAAAAGTTGCGACATAAACGCCCTATACCATGGGATATCTACTTACGCTATTGTTTCTCTATGGTAAAACTCAGTCACTTTGACTGGCTGGCCTCTATAGCTTCGTATGAAATGAGTACTGCTATCCAAAGATTGACAGTTTGGTGTAAGGGTAAGCATTCCTGACTAGCAATTAGGTGCCGGGTTCCATTTCTGGGTTGACAAATAATTTTTGAATATTATCGCTCATTGAATTTCTATGTAGCTGTTCACCATGTTGTCAATATTTGTAGTAGCAGAAGTCTTCAGGTTGATTTACAGCATTTAGTTTGGATTTACATTTAATGATAATTTAATGAGTATAATATGAGTTCAGACTTGGAAAAATATCCTTCTTGTCAATTTTTTTTCATATTTAATCATTGAAGAGTATATTTCTTGACGAATAAAATATAAAAGATTATTTTAAACGAGAATGGACGGTTGATATTACATCAGATATACAGGTATCAGCTTTTGGGGGCAGTGGTTAGACTGTTTTCTCATCATTCTCCACTGTGTCATGATATTCCAGTGAAATGAACGTTTTTCAGAAAACAGCCCCGAAAGAATTTTTCTCGACGGTTCTATAAAATATGTATTTTGGGGCGCTGAATTCGAATCTGAAATTTGCTGACACGCCAGAGGGCGGCTTCACCCCTAAAACCCCCAAAATTTCGGACTTTTTTCAGTTGAGAAGAATGAGCTGTAGTACGAGACGGTCTGATCATTCTGTCAAGAGTTCAAAGTGTTTGAAGTATCCTTACTTGACTTATCCTTATGACCCCCCCACTAGGAAATACTGAAATTAAATGTTTCTAACGGGTGATTCTCATAGAAAATAACCCTCCTGAGATCATTTCAGCCGAAATTTGTATTGTTTTGTTGGGAAGGCATTGAAGAGGTATTACAATGAAAATTTTGTATTTTGGCTGTAGAACATGATTTTCTATTTTTGGGTGTATTCCCCCTTCACCACTACTAAATTCGAAAATTCCTAAGAAATCCTGTTCATAATGAATTGTTCTTTCACATGATGTGTGGTTTTTTATCTAGACTAGAATAATATCCAAGTTGTATAGGGTAGAAGTGGTAGGTTTGCATAATTTTGAAAACCCCTTGAAAAATACCCCTTTTTTGAAAATTCGTAGCTCCTGAACCAAAAATGGTAGAATACTGCGCGACCACTCAATTCATTGGAAATTGTATTCTATTCAATTTTATCAGGAATGAGTTTTCTTGAGAAACTCAAGGTTTACGAGATAAAATGTGAAATTTGAAAAAAATTCGAAATTTTGGGGGGTTTTAGGGGTGAAGCCGCCCTCTGGCGTTTCAGCAAATTTCAGATTCTAATTCAGCGCCCCAAAATACATATATAATCGTCGATAGAAATTCTTTCGGGGCTGTTTCCTGAAAAACGACCATTTGACTGGACTATGATAACATGGACCAAACTATAGCTTTTCAGCCGGGCGGCTCACTGCAGTGAGGTCCACGATATAATGGCAGTGTTTGATTAGCAATGGTATTGCTATCCTTGTCTATCATTCAACAAAGCGGATAGCGCTATCTCTTTCTCTCTTTGCTCTGTTGCCAGATCATCCTTAAACAATGTAGAATTGATAATCTAATTACAAAATAATTCATCTGAAGTATGGAAATTCATTATTATGAAATTATTGAAATATATAATCACTCTCTTGATAAAATATAATTGATTATTTTAAACGAGAATGAACAGTTAATAATCGATAAACCTGTTGCTTCCGTCTATAGAAGGCATTGACAAGACAGAGGATCGGCAACGTTGTTCCCCTATCTTTTTCCACTGCCATTATAACGTGGACCTCACTATAGTAATAAACGAGTATCACATCTATTTCATTTTTCATGACGAACGGCTAGTTAATAATTCGTTTTTGTAATATTTCTAGTACATGAGTACTAATTTTTGATAACTTCTTTTCAAAATGCTTTACTGTATGTAGTGCCGTTAAAAATAGTTGAAAAACGAATTAATAATGATTTCTTCATTCCTTTTCAACTGTTGGATCAAATATTTTTAGTACATGAGAACAAGTTTCAAATGATTTCTATTCAAAAAGCTTCACTGTAGTATCGTTGAAAATATTTCAAAAACGAATTAATAATCGATTTCTCCATTTATTTTCAACTGTTGGATCAAATATTTTTAGTACATGAGTACCAGTTTCAAATAACTTCTATTCAAAAAGCTTTACTGTAGTATCGTTGGAAATATTCAAAAAACGAATTAATAAACGATTTCTCCATTCATTTTCCACTGTTAGATCAAATATTTTTAGTACATGAGTACTAGTTTTTGATAGCTTCTATTCAAAAAGCTTCACTGTAGTGTCGTTAAAAATATTTCAAAAACGAATTAGTAATCGATTTCTCCATTCATTTTTAACTCTGAGATTAGCGTTGACTTGATCTGGGAAAATGTGATATCACGAACGAGGCATGAATTATCATCCGTGAAATTGGCTCCCGGGATTCCCCACAGCAAGGTCACGCCTCGTCACGCTTGTCTCGATCTCGGCAGCCAATCAGAGGCGAGGAAAAGCTCATCCTGTGCAGGAAAATCGCTTTTCCGAGTCACCGATCATTTTCCGACGGTTCGTTGTGCAAGTGATATTGATGCCACCGGGAGTCGATAGTGATTATCGTTTCTGCATCCTGCTTAGCTGCATTATCATCCTAATAGCGTCTCAGTATCATCAAATTATCGTTGGAGAATAGATTGGTGTAACTAGATTTTGTACCGAGTATTGGAGCTGTAAGCAGATAATACAGCTTATATAGAACGGTTTATTCAAAGTATTAGCTGTAATAAATTAAATACCAAGGAGAAGCACTTTTATTAAATAACTAGTAGTTCTGTGAACAGTAGACCTCACGCAGTATTCACATCCACAAGTACCTGATTTGAACTATAGACCTTATGGAAATACAGCAATAGACTGGCTTCTCCACACATCTGTGTAATCACTTGTCAGCTGATTTATGATGAATAATTCTATAGTCTGATTTTTACTCTAATATTGGCGTATGAAGGAGGCTCCTTTTTCCTTTTCTATTATCCTTGAAATGCAAAATTTCCAAAAACCTTGTATATACGTCGACGCGCAATTAAAAAAGGAACATACCTGTCAAATTTTATGAAAATCTACTACCGCGTTTCGCCGTAAATGCGCAACATATACACATTTAAACATTTAAACATTTGAACATTGAGAGAAATGCCAAACCGTCGACTTGAATCTTAGACCTCACTTCGCTCGGTCAATTAAATCATTTATTCTTTTACTAGCCGTAAGGCTCGCTTCGCTCGCCATATCCGTCTCGCCAGGGGGCTCCGCTCCCTGGACCCCCGAATGGATCGTCCAAGAATGGGATTAGCAGGCTCGCTTCGATCGCCTGCATTTTTATCATAAGTTAGCACGATCCAGTAGGGGATCCAGACTAAACGTCTGGCTAAACGGATATGGCGAGTGAAGCGAGCCTGACGGCTAGTAATATAATATTCCCAGGAATAGCTGTGATTGAAGTAGCAGTGCCCAATCAATTTTTCCGCGATAAATGCATTTCAATCTTCAACTTGGTGCCAACCTAACAAAGTCATCTCAACTTAATGCCAACCTGACAAAATTTTTAATTTAGTTACCAGAACAACTGTTCGAAGAGGTACTCTCTCCAGATTATAGTTCTATATTAACATATGGTATGGACATTTCAATTATAATTTTAAGATATTGGAATAAGAAGTATATACATGCTAAAAGACGAACTTTAAACCCTTAAAAAACACCCTTAGAGTTAAAATTTCGCCAAATGATTTCTTAGTGCGCCTCTAAAGGGCCAACTGAACTTACCTACCAAATTTGAACGTTTTTGGTCCGGTAGATTTTTAGTTCTGCTAAAGAGTGAGTGAGTAAGTGAGTGAGTCAGTCAGTCAGTCAGTCAGTCAGTGAGTGAGAGCCATTTCGCTTATATATATATATATATATATATATTAGAATATATATATATATAATATAGATACCATATACAATATGAGTAAATGAATCTCTATATCTAGCATAATCCACCAAGTTTTATTCATTCTCGGAAGAATTATTAATACAAGAAAGATATAACTTCTTCAAAACAACAGTTACGTTCCGAGTAAACTTCAAATACATAATAATGCTTCAGACCCAGCGAATATTATATGAAAATTCCTTCAAGTTATATCATATAACTACAATATGATAAAATAAATACTGCATTTTAGTATATACTGTATACATAGCATAGTCCTCCAAGTTTTATTCATTCTCGAAGAATTATTGATACAAGAAAGGAATAACTCCTTCAAAACCACAAATTAGTTCCGAATAAAATTCAAATACAAATAATAATGCTTCAGACCTAGCAACTAGCAAACAAAATTCCACCAAGTTTTATCAGTTTTCAAAAAATATATAAACACAGGGAAGCAATAACTTCTTCAATCCAATGATAAACTCGTATTTCCAAAGCTATTATTTTTTAATACCAATTTATCACTATAAAGCAACAACACTTGCCGTAAGAGGATTGGAGACACTTCCTCCTTTCTCCAACATTTTACGCAATCAACACTTTTTTCACCTCTTCCCAATTCTTTCTCTTCTTTCTATCACACTCTCTCTCTCACTCTCTCTCTCTCTCTCTCACTCACTCTCTCTCTCTCTCTCTCTCTCTCTTTCTCTCTCTCTTACTCCCATTTATAATCCCATCTCCCACGCACACTTTTCCATTCCTTCATTCTCCTTCCCTCTCCAAACTCGACACTTTCTCTCTCTCACTCTCTATCTCTCTCTCTCTCTCTCTAATCTATAAACCCATCTCCCACTCACACTTTTCCATTCCTCCATTCTCCTTCTCTCTCTAAACCCTTCCTTCTTGTAAGTGGAAAATAAGATTGCCTACTAACAACAATAAATGAAAATGATTTTCGAATTGCACATTTCGAATGGACCACCTTTTCTACAATAAGACTTTCATTTCTACTGTCAGCGGTGGTTTGAATGGGCAGTATTGCAGTTATTTATAAGGAATGATGACAGTTTGAAGTGAATCCAGCTTGCAACTCTACTCGAGAAGCTATTATGGAATGGTGTTTTAGATATTATTGCCTCAGTATGAGGGAGTTTATAGCGCCAACTTTATCACTGAAATGTAAGGTATAACTAGAAGCTTATGAGAAAATTGGGCTATTAAAGCAAGATACACAAGCTGCGCAGTCTTCTACTGTTGAGAGTCTTCTCAGTTTTCTTCTTCTTCTTATACTTGTAGTTCTTCATCTTTTCTTCTTTGTTTCTCTTCCCCCACTCCTTCTTGTTCAATTTTCCTGTTCCCGCTTTGTGCTTCTTATTTACTCACTCAAAAAGTACACTGATTCTAATTTCCTCTATTCCCTTTCTCTTTTTCTCCTTTCCCTTTCTCTTCTTACTTTTTCCTATATTTTTCTCTCTCTGTCCCTTTTACTTCTCCTTTCAATTTTCCTTTTCCTTTTACTCCTTTTTCAACTAATTTCTTACTCACTATTGCATATTTGATATGGCGTTATATAAACTGAATCCATCCCTATTGAGTTTACTGTTTTCAGATGGAAATTACTGAGATATTGCAAATGAATGAATTATTATTAATAAACAAAAATCCAAATTAAATGCTGTAATTCACCTAGAAAACTTCTGCTACTGCAAATATTGACAACAGGATAAACAGCTAGATGGAAATTCGATGAGCGCGCTACTATTTAAAAAAAAATTTTTCGCCACACTGCACAGAAAGCAGCTGTTTTCCAGTCCCTACGTAGATCTGAAAGACATTGTTTGCAGACGACTCTCGTCTGACGTCAGAACAGGTTTCTTTCCGGCCTAGGACGGAAAGAGTACCCTTTCCAGCCGCTAACATGGAACTAAGAAAGGTGATCAAAAAACAGCTGATCAAAAAACTTTTCATTATTTGTGTTCATTATTCATAATTAAAACATTTATAATAATATACTCTTATTGTCATTTGAAAGAATAAAAAAGTATAAACTCAACCTCCCAAATAATTGAACATCATCTTTCAGGTTATTTAGACAAATCAGAATAAAGAATAATAATACTTGGACAATTTCCTGATATTCAGATTACCTCAGATTTGCTAGAGCTTTCACCTTCCACTTCTGCTTTCGGAAGTGCTTAGTAAACAACTATTCTCATATATATATATTGTTTATTTTTGTGTGTGGCGAAAAATAGCGTTCGCACCACGCGCAAAAATGTTTTTTCGGCTCTCAATCTTTTCTTGAAAACCGATTTCGAGCCGGAAAAATCTCATTTTCTGCTCTAGGTGCGGAATATACTAATCCCGGGCTGACAGATGATTTTTAAAAGTAGCGCTCATCGAATTTCCATCTAGCTGTTTACCCTGTTGTCAATATTTGCGGTAGCAGAAGTCTTCGAGGTGAATTACAGCATTTAATTTGGATTTTCGTTTAATAATAAAAGTTTTCTATTTTCATTTTTCTCTTAATTCTTTTCAAATTCTTGTATTTTTTCCCTCCACCCATTTCTGTCCTTATTTATCTTCAAATTCGTCCCATTATTATTTCAAAAAATCATACTTCTCATTTACCTTCCTTCATTTAATATTACTTTTCATGTTATCCTTATTTTTTGCCTCTCCAATTCAAGCTCTTATTTCCCTTGACATTATTTGATTTTCTTGTTTCCATTCTCACACTTTCAAACCTACTATTAAAATTCACTACTTGTTTTGCTAAAAATGTTAGCAGCATATTCTCTCTCAAAATTCTGCAGATTAATATTTTCATTTTTCAAAGATCAAATCAACTGAATTTATTTGTTCACATTGCTTGTAATAGAACAGCTCATTAATCTCTGAACAATCATGAGAATCATCAGTAAAATAATAGCAGTTTTTTAATAATAAAAGATGTTGAAGATCGCATATTTTGAAATCAATGACTGGAATAATAGGAAAATTATGATTACATTTTAAAATTATAGTACAGTCTAGTTTGGGACTCTAGGATTGCCGAGCATAAATAGGATATTCGAAGATTTGAATTCATCCCGACTTGTTTCGAAAATAAGACTTGTATAGATGAGTGGAATGTGTTCAATATCTCAATATTTTTCCTGATACATGAATATAGCCACAATAACCTCTAATAATAAGAGATAGTTGTGATAAACCTCATCAGAGAAGGTTTAATAGAATTCAAGATCTACTTCCTCTATCAGAGGTTTTAAAACTCATGACTAATGTTCGAATAATTAACTCACTACTGAGGTTGAATCTGGGATTGAGACTTCAATATATCTCTCATTGACCGAGCGAAGAGAGGTCTAAGATTCAAGTCGACGGTTTTCTCTTGATGTTTAAATGTTTGAATGTTTTTATGTTGCGCATTTACGGCGAAACGCGGTAATAGATTTTCATGAAATTTGACAGGTATGTTCCTTTTTTAATTGCGCGTCGACGTATATACAAGGTTTTTGGAAATTTTGCATTTCAAGGATAATATAAAAGGAAAAAGGAGCCTCCTTCATACGCCAATATTGGAGTAAAAATCAGACTATAGAATTATTCATTATAAATCAGCTGACAAGTGATTACACAGATGTGTGGAGAAGCCAGTCTATTGCTGTATTTCCGTAAGGTCTATAGTTTCAATCAGGTACTTGTGGATGAGAATACTGCGTGAGGTCTACTGTTCACAGAACAATAGACCAATAACACAGAAAGTTTTCCAATAAACTTTCGAGGCTTTTGAGCCAATTATATTCCATCACTTTCAAATCGACGTCATACGAGTGTTCACAGGTTCCAATTCTTCTTAAGAAAACAACTTGATATTGTCAAAGCAATTTATTAAACCTGATTTGATGATGGCAAATTGACATACTAGTTTCAGTTGTTACCATTCACTTGTTGTTGTCACAGTAGTTGTTGTTCTCCAGTAAACTCCATGGAAAAAAATTGAACAACAGAATATTTTATAGTGTGAGTGAAGCACTACGATTGGCTGTCAGCTGTTGACCAATGGAGGTTGAGCTCGACTGCCATTGGCCCAGATACATCCACACATGTATTCCAAATTCTTTCATGAGAACCGTTAAAATCAAAATCAAAATCAAATCACTTTTATTGTCAGAAACACTTTCACATGTTAAAACAATCGTCAAACAAACATTTACACCAATCAATATGTCTAAAGTCATAAAACACTTTTAATTATAGGTAAGTATTGAAGGCTTACAGAAGGGTTACAGTTTACGGTTATAATTGAATTTTAATTACAGTGATTTTTCTGGCTTCAAATTTATCAAGTTTTTTAATATTTTTCAATTTATTAATGCATTTTCAAGTGTAATAATAATTTGTTTCATCTTTCTGATCAACCGAGATACAAAATTCTTAGTATAATGTATATTTGAACTGTAAATTTTTGTGATCTTTATAAAAGTGTTTTCATAACCTCATTTGGACTATTTTTATCAAAATTAGGGAGAGGAACAGTTTTTGGTTTATCCTGTTGATTCTCTACCAATCATTAATTTGATGTTGTTATTAAGGAATGTAATAATAATAATAATATAATATATAATATAAGATACACGGTTTGGATTTCTTTAAAATTCTATGAAACGTCTTTCAAATCACGCTGAATTGGGTTTTTACTTATCTCTCCAATCATTCAGAATTTACCATACAACTTTCAGCATAGTATCTCAGGCTCAAGTCAAGAACAGTCTTAATTTTAATTTTCACAACAGTCCAAATGTATCTGATCTTTGAATGAAGTAAGACTTGCTCTTGAAATGTTCTTGCTCCTCATTCAATGAATAATTGAGACTACAATTAGTTTGTAAAACTGAAGAAAATTATGAATTGTCAAGAAGAATAGAATTATGAAACTTTCTAGTAGTCAATTATTGGATGTTTATGCGTGTAATGAACGTTTCAAGTAGGATATGATAGAAAATTGATTGTTTTTGAACATATATTGTGGTATTTCTCCATAATGACTAAATGGAAAATTAAAGTGGTATTGACAACATCTGTGTCTCATTTATCTATTAGGATGTTACAATTAGAAATACAATTGAATATTGAGTCAAAGTCAAGTATCATGACTTTGACATTAGACAAAGTATCGTGGACTTTGAAATTGTCTTTACGTTTCTGTAAGCTGGAAATTTTCAATTTTTGCTATTTTTTTGTGCCTTTTCATACTCATGAACCCTTGTTAACGGTTCAGTGAATGGAATACAGCGAAATCTATCAGTTGGGTTCCCATTTCTATCCATTCATTCGGTTGCAACGAGGAGTAATGACTTAGCCAACATTAGCCAGCGACAAGTCAATGGATATCCAAATTGAATCGGCTCAATGGGGTCCAATAGTCTCTCTTCCTTCTCTCTCTAAGTCTCTCTCTATCACTGTGTCATTCTCTCAACCACTTTCACTCACCCTTTCACTTTCTCTTTTATCATAGACTCTCTAACTGTCTCACTCACTTGGTAGAGAGTTAGTGGGAAGGATACTTCGAATATTCTTTCCGGAGAATGGACATTGATATGCCCAAATCTCCGCCAATTTATGTAGATGCATTACAATATAATTATCTATAGTTATTATATTACAAATTGCTTTTTCATATCATATACAGTTCAATAATTATTTTCTTAGTCTATACTATGTGAATTCATCTATAATTTTGCTGTATTGTAAGCTATTGTATATAAGTGTATAAGCCAGTATATATTGTAATGTACATAAATAAAGTACTCAATCAATGAATCAATCTCCAGTCATCACAGTTTTCAGAGTATCAATGTTCTCATGATGTTATTGTGTATCTTCTGTTCAACTGTATGAATTTCTATTTTGTGATGCTGTGTTTGCTTTGTTTGTGCAAAAGGTTTGTCAGAATCTTGCACTGCAGATGGAAATTCGATCATTCATTCTTCGATTCCTTATTTCTTTCATAATCCACACTCTCTTGGATCTGACTACACTTTAGCGTCATTTCTCTTGTTCTCTCTCAAAAAAAATCTCTCTCTCTAAATTTTTTTTTTAATTTGATTTGTTTAATCTAGTAATTATTTAGCGTTGTATTGGAGGGTTGAGTGTAAGAGAGGGCCGGCTGCGCCCTAACTCCGCCCTCCTAGGTAAAAATAAAGGCAGCTATTCTATTCTATTCTATTCTATTCTCTCCCTCTTTTCCCCCATGTATTCTTCTCTTTGACTCTGATTCCCTCTCTTATAATTCACTCTCTCCCGCAATTCACTACACTTTGTCCTCCTATTCTCTCTCTCTCAATACTCATCTCTATCTTTTCTCCTCTTTTTGTCTCATTACCTCTTTATCCCTCTATAACTCTCCATATCTTTCCTACTCTCTCACGTTCCCTTTTATCTCTCTCTCACACACTTTCCCTTTCTCTCTCTCTGTCCCATTGACAAGTCTGGCTGTCCATTAGTGTAGATTGAAATTGATCGCCAGGGCAAGCATTGAGCACAGAGTGGTCTGCATACATAGACAGATTGCTCCCTCAATAGTTGTGGGTGGTGGGGGGTGATTTCAATGGTTGTAGAGGGAGGGGGTTGGCTGAACGAGGTAAGAGAAACGTACAAAGGGATGAATGATCGCGTAGGATGAAAGGAAATTATATAATAGAAAGATAAAATTCAAATTTCTAATTCAACGAGATAACAATATCAACTTACAACTATGTCTGATTTTCAAAAATAACTATTTCAATTTTTTTTTGTGTAGTTGAGAAGTTGATATTGTGGTAATTATTCATATTGAATGAAAAAGACTAAGAAATTGTCAAAAAACCACTGATTTATTGATAATTAGAAAGACCGGTTTCAGTTATTACATCATTGTCAATCTCTGATAAAAACACTATTGTTTATCAGAGATTGACAATGGTGTAATAACCGAAACCGGTTTTTCTAATTATCAATAAATCAGTGGTTTTTTGACAATTTCTTAGTCTTTTTCATTCAACTATTTCAATCCTCACTGTGGTGAAAATATAACTTTCTCTTTTTCTTCTTCTCAAAATTTCTATATGTTTGTGTGGCAGAGAGGATCTAGAGTCCTAACTCCACCCTTAATAAAGGCAATTATTCAAGTCAATTTCCCAACAATCATTCTGAAGTATGATTCCGTTTAAAAACTATAAAATTGTAACGGGTGTAGATATTTATAACACTACCGCACACCTGACATCTTTTGCAACGGGAGGAAGCCAGGGAGGGTTATGATAGAACCCCATTTTGTAACGAGGAAAAATATATAATAATTGCTTTATAAATCTCTACTTAACTATTAATCCGTTTGATTTATTTGATCCACGGTTGGGAGCTTTGGATGGATTCGTTTATGCCTTAGACCATTTATAGAATAGACACGCTGGGAAGCCTAGCCTCTGAAGCCAACATCTAACTGCCAAATCCGCCCACCTTGACGCCACAACCAAGCTAACAACAATGCATTGAATAACAACAATGTAAGTTGAACACCACAAACACCTACACAACAAACTTTTGTGACGTCAAGGTGGGCGGATTTGGCAGTTAGATGTTGGCTTCATCGACTTTCAGTATGAATATACAATGAGCCGTGTCTAATCTATAACTGGTCTAAGGTTTATGCAAATGCCAAGATTTTCTTTATTGTTTAACAACACCTGTTTTAGTAACATATCACGAGCCAGGTACGTCAAAATAAATATTTTGTAGCAATGTTACTGACATTAATTTATTAGTTGTATTCAAACATGAAATTATTATTTGTCATCTTTGAATCTCTGATACACCCAATCATGATCTTCACAGTAAAAAAATCAGGATATTTATTCATATTCATTCAATTACTTGCTTCAAAATAACATCATTCAAAAAGCAATTACAAGTAGTATTTCTCAAATTAAGACTTTATTGCAATGATTCATAAGTAATTGACCGAGCGAAGTGAGGTCTAAGATTCAAGTCGACGGTTTGGCATTTCTCTTAGGGCCGTTTGCACAGTCAAAGCTTAAACTGAATTCAATCAGCTGGTGGCTTAAACTCAAAATGTAACAAATTAAAACAAACGAGACTTGATACGGATTTAATCCAGTTTAAAATGAAATTTAGTTGAAACTGTTACTGTGCAAACGGCCCTAAATGTTTATATTGTTTTTATGTTGCGCGTTTACGGCGAAACGCGGTATTAGATTTTCATGAAATTTGACAGGTATGTTCCTTTTCAAATAGCGCGTCGACGTATATACAAGGTTTTTGGAAATTTTGCATTTTGTAACAATATTTATTCTTTTCTTAACATATGTATAGTTATTTATGATTAACTTCTGAGAAATATTTATGATAACTTTCAATTCTTCTTTCTGAAATTAGAGTCCTTTAAGCTTCAAATGATTTAATCTGAAACGTTTTCAATGTAGAGCAGACAGAATAGGTTATTACCGAATTATCTATATCAGAGATAACTTTCTAAATTTAGTAATTTCATTTTCGGTTTTCATGATGTAACTTCATTTGTTTTATTAATTGTTGAATTTAACTGTAAGAGGTGGCAATATAGTTGATATCTTCTCTCTATTTCGTTGTCTCTCTTGCCATTTCTGGATTCCCGTTCTCTAGCACTAGGTATGTTTATCAAGCATCCCTTTTATTAAGTTATATTGTGTGTGCTTTTGAATTCTAAATTCCAAATTAACTTTCTAAATTCATAGCACGGCACAATTTCAAGGATAATATAAAAGGAAAAAGGAGCCTCCTTCATACGCCAATATTACCGTAAAAATCAGACTATAGAATTATTCATCATAAATCAGCTGTCTAGTGGACTGTAATAATACCCGTTCAAAAACATCGAACATCTTGAAAATGTATCTTTCCATCAACATTGTAGACAGTTGCAGCCAGACCTGATAACAGCGCTCACACTCACATTGCGGGACGACACGTCACGGTACGATAGGACAGAAAGTTGTATATCTATTTAGGATTTTTTCTAGACATTTTAAATTGATAAATTATCCATTAATTCTTGAGAAAACATAACGGCAGGTCAATGTAACTTACTGTGCGCGAGGTCTACTGTTCACAGAACTACTAGTATTTAGACAAGAATTTGCTAACTCGCTCCACAATAAATTCAGGGCCTCGGTCAATTCATCTGGTCAATCTATTCGAGCTTAATAAGAGAATTTTGGAGCTCACAATGGTATAAAAATTTAACAAATAGATCGGCACTCACAATCACTCACGTTTACAAAATCTTCAAAAATGGATCATCAAAAATCGTATGGAATTCGATAGGGTACATGAAATCAATATGAAGGGAATAGTTTGAGCATTATTTCACATAGTGATGAATAATCTCGAAATTAAAGCAATTATTTTCTGGTATGAATTCGCTGAGATTTGCATTATTTAACACATTGAGGTTGGATTTTGCGACCGCTATAGTGGTAGGCTAGCAAGCTTTCTCTGTGTTCAGCCACTGGTGAAACCGTCTGAGCATTTTAGTTTAATTAAAACGCGACTACAACGTAAACGGCTACTATTGCTAGATTGCTTCTATACGTTCAGATTCCGTCAGCAATTAATATTCTATAAGCATTCACGGTTCGTCGAGTATTTGAACGTGGGAGGGGGGAATGAGGAGTAAAGAAGAGGAAGGGACAAAAGGGAATTGTGAGGGAGATGGGAAAAGGAGAAGGATAGAGGATGAGGAGAAGGAAACGGTGATAGGAGAGTAGTGAAGAGGAGGGTGAGGGAAAGGAAGTGAAAAGTGCCTAAAAGGTAGTCGAGGAATTGGGAGGGAAAGGTGTTCAGAAAAAAAAATTGAAAGGAAGGAGAAGAGGAGGATAGAGAAAGAAGAAGATAGAGGAAGAAGTGTGATTTGGAGGAGGTTATGGAGAGAAAAAGTTGATGAGAGAGAGGGTATAATACAGAGGAAAGGTATAAATGATTCACTCTCAAGTTGTAAATATTATCACACTAGCCGTTAGGCTCCCTTCGCTCGCCATATCCGTCTAGCCAGACCCCTGACTGGATCGTCCAAGAATGAGATCAGCAGGCTCGCTTCGCTCGCCTGCATTTTCCATTTGGGTATTTTTATCATATGTTAGGACAATCCAGTCGGGGGTCCAGACTAAACGGCTGGCTAAACGGATATGGCGAGCGAAGCGAACCTGACTGCTAGTAATTTAATACTCCCAGGATTGAAGTAGCAGTGCCCAATCAATTCTTCCGCGATAAATGCATTTAAATCTTCAACTTGGTGCCAACCTAACAAAGTCAACTCAACTTAATGCCAACCTGACAAAATTATTAATTTAGTTGCCAGTTAACAACTGTTTCGAAGAGGTACTCTATCTAGATTATAGTTTTATAGTAACATATGATATGGAAATTTCAATTATAATAATTAAGAGATTGGGAGAAAAAGAATATACATACTAAAAGATGAACTTTAAACCTACAAAAACAACCCTTAGAGTTTGGTCTGGCCAGAGCATTCGAATTGTAGCGCCAAATCCCTGACTACAGTTCTGCCAATAGCAGGCTTGTTGGCACCAGTGCTGACCGTCCAGCTGTTTTGACTTGTCGAGAAAAAAAGCCCCAGTCATTCTTGTTTCGTCCATTCTCTTGTCTTGTCTCGTCCCCGTTGTTGTGAAGACCGAGTTTGTATTTTTGTCATGTAATTTCAATTGGAAATTTCTTGTAGATAATTGTTTGAGTGTAATGTGTGTTAATTATGAATATAACAGCGTAAATAGTGTTGAATTGAATTAATTTGAATCAGATTTGAATTTATAAAGAATCCAGTTTGAGCTTTGTTCAAAACCCAGTACATAGCCTGCAAGTTGAACACAGAATCAACGAAAAGACAGCCCGGAAGCCAGACCTGTCTTATTCCCAGATTTTCATCCCACCCTGAACCTGACCAAAACACCTAATAAAGGCTTCGAAGGGCAAGTAAACAAAACTGGATTGAATCAGGTGAGTTTTTGCTTTTTTTATTGTTCATTAATGCAGAGTTTAACTGTACAAATAACCTGGCTCAAATTGAAGATTAAATTTTGCCCCTTGTTTGTATTTGATTATTTAAATAGTAAATTACAGTCCTCTAGTAGCTCTAGCCTGAGCTTTGTACAGAACATTTCTGGTCCACCGAACCGTGATGAATTTAAATTTGTAATTTGTTGATTAATTCACACACATTGGATTTAAGCAGTTTCGTATTTGTCCAATGTTGGCATGTTGAGAATGGTCTGATCTATGCTCAACTTAAGTTTGTTGTAGCCTTTTTCTAGAGCAAGGTTCTTGTCAATTTGTTTTGTCTGAAATGAAATTTATTTCAGTTAAAATTGTAATTTTCCTGAAACTAGGCTCATTGTGCTCTTTTTCGGGAATTTGTATTGTCCATTTTGTTATACATGTTAGTGAAGGTTAATCACAGCATGATTTTGTTTGTTCAATTCAACAAGTTGTCGTTTGTTTGTGAGTTGTTGGAAGAACATTATCTAATCATATAGTTTTGTCTTCAGCAGTAACTTATCTTGTGAATTGATAATCAAAGTTTAACTTTGATAACTTACTAGTCGTGATTCTTCCTTTCATTTAGTTTTGAACTCATTATTGTTTTTTTATTGTCTGTTGTTTTGTATTGTCGGGGCTGAATTGTTTTGTGTATGAGTTCAAGATGGAGGAAAAATTACAGAAACAAATCAGGGTGCATCGCGCTAAACTGGAACAATTGTATGCCAGATTGCAAAGAATTTATGAACTGTCTAAAAATGTCTCTGATCCAAAAGTTGCTGAGCAATTTTTAATCTTGTATCCTCAGGTGTCTCAGACCATTTCGGATTATGAAAAGACAGAATTAGTGGTTAATGAGTTGGAACTTGAGTTGAATAAAGATCAAGTTGTAGCATTCAACGACTCACACCTAGATCTGTTTCAGTATATTGAAGTAGCGGCTAACACTCTCAAACAGAGAGAGGCGACTGATGCTATCGCTCAATCTTTGGCAGCTTCAGCAGCTAGTGCACAGCCGGTCGTGTCTGAGTCGGTACTGCCCAAAATCGACCTTCCAAAATTTGATGGGAACCAGACTCAATGGTCGGTGTTTTATGAACTATTTAAGGCATTGGTACATGACAACAAGAGTTTGAACGATCAGCAGAAGGTCCAATATCTTGTAAGTAGACTTACTGGACAAGCAGCAAATATTTGTCGTCATTTGCCACCATTGGCTAATAATTATCAAATAATTTGGCAGGCATTATTGACCCGCTATAACAATCCACGGGCGCAAGTCGATGCCTATTTCAAACAAATTTTTGAATTTCGTCCAATAAAATCAGAATCAAAGGCAGGTTGTCTTGCGATTTTGGATGGGTTTTGCAGTTCAATCAATGGAGTGAAGAGATTGCGACTCACTGATTTGTCAGACTCGATATTCCTCTATCATGGCTTGAGATTGCTGGATCCAAGTTCTCGTAGAAATTTTGAATCGGCCGTCCGTGACAAGGCTATGCCAACTTATACCGATTATGTCAAATTCATTGAAAAGCAAATTAAGACTCTTCCTTCTGATGAGAAACAGACTGAATCGTTTAATATGAGGCACAAAAAGGATAATAAATCAAAGGTGTTTGTGGTTCAATCTAATGATTCATCTAACGATGCATCTAGTAAAAAGCCCAATTGTCTGAAGTGCTCAAAACCGGGTCATCGGTTAGTAGATTGTGCTAGTTTCTTGAAAATGACTCCTTGGGATCGTTATTGTTTGATTAAAGGAAAGTTTTGTTGTTTTCGTTGTCTTGATGTGGATCATTTGAGTAGAGATTGTCGTAGTAAAACTCAGTGTGCTCAATGTCGAGAATCTCATCATTCTTTATTGCACTTTTCCAGATCAAGTTCCAATGAAGGTGTTGCGTCCTCGTCGAACTCCAAGGCAGGTGGCACATCACCTATTAAATGTTGTTCTACATCCAACGATGTAGAAAATTCGACCGTTGTGTTGTCGACTGTCACTGCACATATTCGAGATTGTAATGATCAGCTTTGTGATGTTCGTTTCTTGGTTGACACCGGGAGTCAGTGTCATTTTGTTACAGCCAAATTGTGTCGGCGTTTGAGACTACCATTCCAGCCCATGAAAACTGTTGTTCGTGGATTCGGTGGTGGTACTAGTGAAGTTTGAGGTCGTACTTGTGTGTCGATTCAGTCGAAGTTGGATCCTACCATCAAGTTTTCGATGGATGCCACAGTGGTAGATAGAATCATCGACAAGTTGCCTTCTTGTGTAATCGACAGATCCAAACTTCATCATCTTGAAAATCTCACACTGGCTGACGACAGATTCTACCTTCCTAGTAGAATAGATGGCATCATTGGTGCGGAGTTAGTTCCTCACTTGCTACGTCGGAGTCCTAGTACAGGTGAATCGCACGAATTGATGACTGTTAATAGTGTCTTTGGTCACATTCTGATGGGGAGAGCGCCGATTCTCACTTCAACAACGAATGTGTCGAATTGTTTTGCAGCCATCTGTAGTCCATTCGTTAGTAGTCCATCGTTGGATAGTTTTGTGGAACGTTTTTGGGAGTTGGAATCGTGCCCTGCACCAAGCTGTCAACTGAAACCGGAAGAGTTGGAGTGTGAGGTAAATTTTCGGAAGTCTGTACATCGTGTGAATTCTGGTCGTTTTGTTGTTGCCTTGTCATTTGCGGAGCCGCCCAGCAGCTTGGAAGATTTGTATGCTGTCGCCGAACGCAGACTGCTGACTTTGGAGAGACAACTAGAGCTTGACAGCAATACTCGTATTTCATATCATGAAATATTGATCGATTACCTACGTCAGGGTCACATGTCGTTTGTAGCAGATCAGACAGACCGAGGTGGTTACTACATACCGCATCACGCCATCGTGAAAGCAAGCAGCACTACCACGCCCATCCGAATTGTATTTGATGCTGGTTCCAGAACATCATCGGGTTTGTCATTGAACCAGGTTCTTCATGCTGGTCCCAAATTGCAGACTGACATTTTTGTTTTGTTAGTTAATTTTCGTTTGTTCCCAATCACACTAACTGCCGAAATTAAATAAATGTATCGACAGATATTAGTGGAGGATTCCTGCCGTCGTTATCAGCGTGTATTGTGGAGATTTTCGCCGGAGGATCCGATCGAAATTTATCAGCTCAATTGTGTTGTTTTTGGTGTTTCAAGCTCTCCATATTTGGCGCTTCGCACCATCCACCAGCTTGTAGAGGAGGATGGAAATCGTTTTCCAGCAGCCAAGGCGAGAATACCAAGAGACATGTTCATGGACGACTTAGTCACATCTGTCGCCACAGAGTCAGAGGCCGCGGAGCTGTATCGTCAGTCCATGCAGCTGTTTGAGGGAGGAGGTTCCTCGCTCACAAAGTGGACTTCAAATTCACCATCAATGTTGGAGAAATTCTCAGAGGAAGAGAAATCGTTTTCGTACAAGGATTTCGAAGCAGACAACTCCTTGGCTATCTTGAGATTGAATTGGCAACCTAGTACTGATCTGTTTCAGTTTTCCGTCAAGTGTGGTGAGGTCATCGCTACTAAGCGTTCTATTCTGTCGGTGATGGCTCGTATCTATGATCCACTTGGTCTCTTGTCACCGTTACATTATTTCTAAAATGTCTTGTCCAGAAACTGTGGAAATTAGGAGTGGATTGGGATGAGAAGCCGCCTGATTCTATATGTACTCTTTGGGAGAATTGTCAAAAAGAGTTGCCTCTATTATTGAAATTCGCTGTTCCACGTCACGTTGGTTTGTTTCAGGATTCTCACATCAGTTTGATTGGTTTTTGTGACGCATCATTGTCTGGTTATGGTGCAGTTATCTATGTGAAGTCGCAGAAGGAGAGCGAGGAGCCAAGAGTTGTATTATTGTGTTCAAAGTCCAAGGTAGCACCATCTAAAGTTGTTTCAATACCTCGTTTGGAGTTGTGTGCAGCACTCTTGTTGGCAGAACTCATGAATTCAGTAGTCACTATTATTAGTGAACGTTGTCATGTGTCTCGTATTGTCGCACTCTCTGATTCGACAGTCACCTTGTGTTGGATTAATGCTCCATCCACGAAATGGCAAACTTTTGTTGGTAATCACGTCGCAAAAATACAGGATTCTTGTATACAGGAGTGGATGCATGTTGCCGGAATTGAAAATCCCGCTGATTGTTTGTCTAGAGGTTTATCACCAGTTGAGCTTGTGAACTTTCCGTTGTGGCTCTCAGGTCCATCATGGATAGCAGAGGACGAATGCGATTGGCCCATCCGAACTCAACTGGAAGAGATCGTGGATCCACCGGAGGCGAAAAAACCGTCAGTGTTGACAGTCACAAAATCTCCTGATTGTAACAGCAATGCAATATATTCATTGATTGGTCGTTGTTCGGATTATGGTCGTCTTTTGAGAATTGTAATTCTTGTTCTTAAATTCTTATGAATCTTACCTCAATCAGAAGAATCAGATTTCGATGTTGCTGAGAGGTATCTATGTAAAGTGGCACAGGAGATACATTTTTCATCTGAATTTGGGCAATTAGAGAAGGGAGAAGATTGTTCTATGCGCCTACGTCGCCTGTCTCCATTCATTGATAAAGGTGTGATTCGCGTCGGCGGTCGTTTGTCTCATGCTGGACTGGAATTTGAGACTTGTCATCAGATGATCTTACCAAATTCTGACGCTTTCGTATCGATGTTGATTGATTATCATCACAAGAAGAATTGTCATGCTGGACCTTCGTTATTGTTGTCCTTGATCAGACAGAAATTCTGGATAATGTCTGCTCGCTCTATTATTCGTATTTGTGTTTTCAAGTGTAATCAATGTTTCCGTGTTCAACCTAGTAATAATGCAATTATATCCACTCCCAACTCAATAGTTGTTGTGCTTGTTGCATTTTTTTCTTTGTGTTGTTTTTTGGTGTTGGTTTTTTTGTTCTTTTTGGCATGACTGGATTTTTTCCTTTCTGTGGTTTTTTCAGTTTTTGTAACTTGGCTGAAAAATAGTTTTTCAGAGGCAGGGGTATGGTCTGGCCAGAGCATTCGAATTGTAGAGCCAAATCCCTGACTACAGTTCTGCCAATAGCAGGCTTGTTGGCACCAGTGCCGACCGTCCAGCTGTTTTGGCTTGTCGAGAAAAAAAGCCCCAGTCATTCTTGTTTCGTCCATTCTCTTGTCTTGTCTCGTCCCCGTTGTTGTGAAGACCGAGTTTGTATTTTTGTCATGTAATTTCGATCGGAAATTTCTTGTAGATAATTGTTTGAGTGTAATGTGTGTGAATTATGAATATAACAGCGTAAATAGTGTTGAATTGAATTAAATTTGAATCAGATTTGAATTTATAAAGAATCCAGTTTGAGCTTTGTTCAAAACCCAGTACATAGCCTGCAAGTTGAACACAGAATCAACGAAAAGACATCCCGGAAGCCAGACCTGTCTTATTCCCAGATTTTCATCCCACCCTGAACCTGACCAAAACACCTAATAAAGGCTTCGAAGGGCAAGTAGACAAAATTGGATTAAATCAGGTGAGTTTTTGCTTTTTTTATTGTTCATTAATGCAGAGTTTAACTGTACAAATAACCTGGCTCAAATTGAAGATTAAATTTTGCCCCTTGTTTGTATTTGATTATTTAAATAGTAAATTACAGTCCTCTAGTAGCTCTAGCCTGAGCTTTGTACAGAACAGAGTTAAAATATTGCCAAAAGATTTCTTAGTGCGCCTCTAAAGGGCCAACTTAACATACCTACCAAATTTGAACGTTTTTGGTCCGGTAGATTTTTAGTTATGCGAGTGAGTGAGTGAGTGAGTGAGTCAGTCAGTCAGTAAGTCAATCAGTCAGTCAGTCAGTGAGTGAGTGCCATTTCGCTTTTAGGATATAGACTACCTATTAATGAATGAAAACTACTTGTTATTGTGAAATAACTAACTTTTTAATGCACTTGAGATACTTGATTAAAAAAGTACACCTTCATCAACCACTATCCATCCGTGTTCAACCCGCTCATCACAGATTTTTTTGGCCAGGTCACGAATGGACACGTGAAAACATCGGTTCCGACTGAAGTATGACAGTCGTTAGACCTATTGACGGCTTTAATGACTCAGAGATGGGACCTTCTCGCAAGGGACTCCTCACTAACTAAAACCATACAAATTCACTTTACTTTTTAATCACTAGTAAACTGAAAGTGATAACTAATAATTGATCATTAATCAGCAGATTGATTGGTGGGGATGAAGTGTGTCAATATTCAACAAATATTACAATCATACATGACACTTTTCTTGAGAGATAATGTAATATTTCAATGATTAAAATTGGATTTATGGAGTTATATTGTAAACAAACATGCTATGTTGAAAATAATATTATATTTTTTGAAATTTTTTCTTGTTCATATTACAACTAGTAGTTCTGTGAACAGTAGACCTCGCGCTCAGTGAGTTACATTGACCTGTTGTTTTGTTTTCTCAAAAATTAATAAATAATTTATCAATTAAAAATGTCTAGAAGAAATCCTAATAGAGCTTTCTGTCCTATATCGTACCGTGACGTGTCGTCCCGGAATGTGAGTGTGAGCGCTGTTATCAGGTCTGGCTGCAACTGTCTACAACGTTGATGAAAAGATACAATTTTCAAGATGCTCGATGTTTTTGAACGGGTAGTATTATAGTCCACTAGACAGCTGATTCATGATGAATAATTCTATAGTCTTATTTCTACGGTAATATTGGCGTATGAAGGAGGCTCCTTTTTCCTTCTATATTTTCCTTGGAATGCAAAATTTCCAAAAACCTTGTATATACGACGCGCAATTTAAAAAGGAACATACCTGTCAAATTTCATGAAAATCTATTACCGCGTTTCGCCGTAAATGCACAACATAGAAACATATAAACATTTAAACATTCAAACATTTAAACATTAAGAGAAATGCCAAACCGTCGACTTGAATCTTAGACCTCACTTCACTCGGTCAATAAAATAGTTTTTGGCGTGACAGGAAAAAGAAGCCTTGAGCTATAGCCACGATTTATAAAAATAAGAAATACATTTTTTGAAACAGCAGTACCCTGTACTGAAGCCTATCTGGCTTATCATTTCTTAGATTGTGTATTTCAAGTTTGGAGCTATATGGAATATTTCCGTAATAAATATTGTCTAAATCTCCACAAGTAAAGATTACGAGACATCCATACAAATGAAACAATTCTGTTTATGGATGATAATCTATTGATGTTGAATTTTATTAATAAATGCTTTGATTCCTTAAGAAATATTATAACTGATTATTCTTAACAAGGATGAACAGTTAGTATCACATACCGGTTCCGCCCAGAAGGCAGTGGCAAGGCAGAGAATCGGCAACGCACTTCTCCCATCTTTCTCTACTGCAATTATTACAACGTGAACCCCACTATAACATGATCTATGTCACGGAGTGAAGATCCTTATTTTGTGTCTATGCTCAGCCGTTAAACTCCCAACGGTTTCAAATGTCTTCTCACAAATGTATTCCATCTACAATTCCAAGCTGAAACTCATGACTTGAGAATAGTTGTCGCTCCACCCCTTCGTTAGGCCTATTGTATTCCAGGCATTTGTCACTCAATTTACCACTGAAGCTGCTCTCTGATTGGCCAAGCCGTTTTGCAAGTCCTGCTCACAAGACATTTTCAACTGACTTAGTCTACAAGAATCAAAACTCAGCTTTTCTCAGAGCTTATGCTGCAATTTCTTACAATTATTCTTGCTACTAGTATTTTACTCTTTCTACATATTCAAAGAATAATGAATTTCATCTTTCTCTTCTAAAATTGATCTTCAAATAAAATTCCTAGTGCCGGTTGCACAAAAGCCGGTTAAATTTCAATCGTGATTGAATCCCACAAGAACCAATCAGAGAAGCCGTCTTAACCTTATACCAGTTATAGAATAGACACGCTGGAAAGTCTAGCCTCTGAAGCCAACATCTACTGCCAAATCCACCCATCTTGACGTCACAACAGTGACGTCACGCATCGTATGGAAAACTTTCAGATTCATGGTATTTTTAGGTTATTTCTAGCTACGGGCAAAAACAATATCGGTTGAGTTATAATGTGTTATGTGATATCGGCTTCAAAGTTATAATGTGTTTTGAAAATAATAAGGTACGGTAGCCTACAAAACTATTTATTGTCATGCTGCAATGAGTTCACATACATCATAAGGATAATATTACAGTTACAACTTACAATATTTATGTGTATAAATTTCAACTTACGAATGAAAAGATATTCCACTTTTTTCCTAAAAATTTCAGTGCAATTATATGCTGCGCAGGAGATTACCATTTTCATAAATAATAATTACCTAAATAAATAACAATCTGC
Organism: Nilaparvata lugens; assembly: GCF_014356525.2. Lineage (NCBI taxonomy): Eukaryota > Metazoa > Arthropoda > Insecta > Hemiptera > Delphacidae > Nilaparvata > Nilaparvata lugens. The sequence goes on from NC_052515.1 coordinate 14,469,319, forward strand.
TATGGAAAACAAGCTATGTTTAACGACAATGCATTGTTTAACAACAATGTAATTATTTCTATACGATGCGTGACGTCACTGTTGTGACGTCAAGGTGGGTGGATTTGGCAGTAGATGTTGGCTTCATCGACTTTCAGTATGAATATACAATGAGCCGTGTCTATTCTATAACTGGTCTAAGGTCTTAACAAAAAGGCCTTCTTTGATTGGTTCTCGTGGAATTAATCACGGTTAAAATTCAACCGGCTTTTGTGCAACCGGGCCCTATTGTGTAAAAATCTTCTTCTCCCTTAATGCTTTTTTTATAACGATAAACTTCGATAACTATATACGGTATTATAAACGTAATTGAATACATTGACCTTAACAGTTCTGTTGTATCACAGTCTCACTCATCTCATATTCCTCGTTCGTTTACCATTCGCATTATTCTCCCTTTTCCTCCATTCTTCTTTATTATCTTCCTCCTCCTATCCTTTTCTCCTACTGCAAATATTGTTTCTATGAATTTCTAAGTTTTTATTGATGTTGATTTCTCAATTTTTTTTCTCTCGTCCGTTTCTGCATTGTAGTAATCTAAAACAATTTACTATTAAATTTGTCCTTTATCTGATTTTATGTTTCTCCTCACATCCTTTTTCTAATGTTTCTCCTTCTCCTACTCTACCTAATCCCCTTCTATTACTTCCTTGTCCTCTACCTTCTCCACAACCTATTCTTCTCCAAACTCTTATCGTCTCTCTATCAAATCATCCTCCTCCTCTTCCTCATCCAGCTCTTTCCTCACCTCCTTCTCCTCTCTTCCACCTCTCAGCTGTTCTTCTTCACCTCCTCCTCCAGCTCTCTCCTCACCTCCTTCTCCTCACCTCCACCTATCAGCCATTCTTCTTCACCTCCTCCTCCTCCTTCTACTTGTCATCCTGCTCATCCTTCTCCATTTCCATCTTCTCCTCCCCCTCCCAATCACCCCCTCCTCTATTCCCTTCTTCATCACCTCCTGCTCTATCCTCTCTTCTTCCTCTCCTTCTCCTATGACATATCATATCAATTAATTGATACTTTTACAATATTTCCTTTTATAAATAAATCCTTAGTTGAATTAATGAAATTAACGTTTTGGTAGAGAGTTAGTGGGAAAGATATTTTCAATATTCTTTCCGAAGAATGGACATTGATATGTCCAAAGCTCCGCCAATTTATGTAGATGCATAACAATATTATCTATAGTTATCACAAATTGTTTTTTTCATATCATATACAGTTCAATAACAATTTTCTTAGTCTATAATATTATGTAAATTCATCTATAATTTTGCTGTATTGTAAGCTATTGTATATAAGTGTATAAGCCAGTATATATTGTAGTAATCTACATGAATAAAGTACTCAATCAATCAATCAATCAATCTCCTCCTCCCCTTTCTACTGCTCATTGTCCTACTCCTCTTACTCCTTCATCTACTTCTATTTCTCATTCTCTTCCTTCTCCTTCCCATCCTTCTTCTCCATCTCCTCCTGCACCTCCTCACCATCCTCCACTACCTCCATTTCCCCCCCACCAACCGCTTCAACATCATCTTCCACCTCCTCCTCCTCCTCCTCCTCGTCATCCCCCAATCGTCCTTCTCTTCCTGCTCTTAGTCCTCCTCCTCCCCATCCTCCTCAGTCTTCTTCTCCTCCTCCTCCTCATCCTCCTCCGTCTTCTTCTCCTCCACCTCCTCCTCCTCCTCCTACTCCTCCTCCTGATCCACCTCCTCCATCCACTGCATGGCTTTGGATTGATGAAACTGTAATGATGAGCGAACAAAGGCGTTAAAGTTTGGCACATACATTATTCATGAGCCAATGCTGAGGCAGAGACAGAGGCTCTATCTCTCTCCTTGTTCACTCTGTAAGAAGCTTGTCGTTTTCGGAAGGAATTGGGGACACCTATCCTCTCCTACACACTTGCTTTATCACATTCTTACATCTCCTTCAATCTTCAATCTAAAATCTTCAATTTTCAATCTTCAACCTTACATTATCAACCTTCGATCTTCAATCTGTAATCTTCATCCACAATCTTTAATCTTCAATCTCCAACCTTCAGTCTTCAATCTCCACTCTTCATCTATCAATCTTCAATCTTCAATACTAAACCTTTAATTATCAACCTTCGATCCTCAATCTCCAATCTTCCATCTACAATCTCTAATCTTCCATCTACAATCTCTAATCTTCAATCTTCAACCTTCAGTCTTCAATCTTCACTCTTCATTCATCATTCTTCAATCTTCAATATTCAACCTTTAATTATTATCACCTTTGAACTTCAATCTTCACTCTTCATTCATCAATCTTCAATCTTCCACCTCCAGGCTTCAATCTTCACTCTTCATTCATCAATCTTCAATCTTCAATATTCAACCTTTAATTATCAACCTTCAAACTTAAATCTTCACTCTTCATTCATCAATCTTCAATCTTCCACTTCCAGTCTTTAATCTTCACTCTTCATTCATCAATCGTCAATCTTCAATATTCAACCTTTAATTATCAACCTTTGAACTTTAATCTTCACTCTTCATTCATCAATCTGCAATCTTCCACCTCTAGGCTTCAATCTTTACTCTTCATTTATCAATCTTCAATATTCAACCTTTAATTATCAACCTTTGAACTTCAATCTTCACTCTTCATTCATCAATCTTCAATCTTCCACCTCCATTCTTCAATCTTTAATCTTCATTCATCAATCTTCAATCTGCAATCTAAACTATTCAATTCAAAACTCCTTGTCTTGTTTATTTAGTCAATGCTTCAATCTTCAATTCATCTCGTTTGTTTTATTACCGTTCAAGTTTAGCAAGTTTTATCATCACTTCTGTGTATGAAAGAGACTCTGATAATGTGGCTGATGTTGAAACTGTTGAGGTGCATTTTCGTTTGTGCGTAAATTTCCGCAGTCAACGACGACAAACATTGTTGACATTAATATTGTTCAAATTCCAAGTGTGCTAAAACAGCTGATCAAATAACTTTTCATTTTTTGTGTTTATTATTTAAGAATCAAACATTTCTAATAATATCAACATATTGCCATTTAAAAGTATAAAAAATTATTAACTCAACCTCCCCCATTAAAACATAATTGAGCATAATATTTTAGGTTATTTAGACAAATTGAAATCTACCCAATGTGAGATCCTCACCCTGTCGTTCGACGACGATATTTACGCACAAACGAAAACTCAGCTTTAGGTGTCATCATAGAGTGAAGAAAACTAGATTATTTCTGTCATCTCTGGTGTCATGATGATTATGCTTGCTTCAACTTGCCTGCTGTGTCGATTGGTTAGATTGCTGCTGCAATTGCAAAATTGATAGCCAAAAGCATCAATGGGACCTGATGGATTGCCACCATTTATGATAAAAGGTTGAGCTTCGCTGTAATATTAGAACCAATGAAGTTCATCTTCGATTTGTCTGTTGAACTTGGTAAACCTCCATTTTTTACTTTCCTTGCCCTATTACCATAGGTAAGGAAGTATTGCTTTCCGAAAAAAATTAAGGTACCTAAATTCCTAAATTTCTAACGTTTCAAGGTCCCCTGAGTCCAAAAAAGTGGTTTTTGGGTATTGGTCTGTATGTGTGTGTGGTGGTGTGTGTGTGTGTGTGTGTGGTGTGTGGGTGTGTGTGTGGTGTGTGGTGTGTGTGTGTGTATGAGTGTGTCTGTGTACACGATATCTCATCTCCCATTGACGGAATGACTTGAAATTTGGAACGTAAGGTCCTTACAATATAAGGATCCGACACGAACAATTTCGATCAAATGCAATTCAAGATGGCGGCTAAAATGACGAAAATGTTGTCAAAAACAGGGATTTCGTGATTTTCTCGGAAACGGCTCCAACGATTTTGATCAAATTCATACCTAAAATAGTTATCGATAAGCTCTATCAACTGCCACAAGTCCCATATCTGTAAAAATTTCAGGAGCTCCGTCCCATCAATGCAAAGTTCGATTTTAGATTCCCATTTATCAGGCTTCCGATACAATTTAAACAAAAAAATCAAGTGGAGTAGATTGAGCATGAAAATGTCTACAATTAATGTTCAGTAACATTTTCACCTAAAATGAAAATAAGCTTTAAATTCGAGAAAATGTGATTATTCAATGAAAATTATTGTTGATTCTATTAAATCATTCACTATTAAGAGATAGCAGACCTCATGTGTGTCTCCAGCGTTATTGCCCTGTCACCAGCTGGCTCAAATCTTTGAATAGTAGACTTGAGATGCGCGGGAACACTAGCCTCAGGTATCAATTTTCATAACGGCAAGGAAAGTTGTGTGAGTGCGCCACACCAAATTTTCATTTATATTTCTAATTCATTTCTTAGTCCATCTAGGTTGATTGGTATATTATTTTGTGAAAAACTCATTATTTGGATCAAAAAGTTTCACTTTTGATCTAGCAATGAAAAAATCAGTGTACTAAAGTTTTTTTTTGGAAAAAAGTAACAAAATAAACTCAATAAAGATTAAGGTATCTGATAAGTGAATTTCCTTTGGAAATTTATTAGTCGTGGAAATAAAAATTACACAATAAGCTAACAAGAAGGTTCAGGTATCTGATGACTGAAACTCCTTTGAAATGTATTAGTCGTGGTTCAAAACCAGACATATTGCTCTCATGTCCTATTACAATACAACAGACTTCAACATTAGTAGAAAGCAAAGAAGGATTTCTTCTGTAAGACCCTTAGAAAAGCTTCCTTTCATTCACTTCATCTTCTACTACTTCTTCTTCATATTCTTCCTCTTCTACTACTACTACTACTACTTCTCTTCTTCTTCTTCTTCTCCGTTTTCTCCTCCTCCTCCTCCTCCTCCTCCTCCTCCTTCTGTTCTTCTTCTTCTTTTTCTTCTTCTTCCCTCATCCTCAATCATCCTCATTCTCATCTTTTACTTCCATCCTTCACTTCATTCATCCTTGTCACCACCTTCTTCTTCACCTCTTTCCTGTCTCATCCTGCTTCCTAATCCTTCCTCTACTACATCCTGTCTCACCATTTCCCCTTCTCCTTTACTTCTTATTCTCTTCCTTGTTTACCTTCTTCTTCTTCTCCCTTCTCCACCCTCGTTCCCCTGAATTATTCAGTTGGTTTGACGAGTAACAATTCCATTATTTATCACCACTTGGCGAAAGTGTGGAGACTGATACCATCTGAGATGTGCCGGCTCATAACCTGCTATTTCTCACAGGTATTTGTTACATGTGGATCCTGTTTCCGGAATAGAAATCAACATTGTCATTGTCTCGTATTTCTGTTGGAGCCGATATTTTTTGGTATAGTTTTCTCTTTTGAAATTTGAGAGAATAGTCTCGTGCCAGTCTGTTATTTTCTTTTTACTGCTCCTTCATTATATAATACATCCACAACACTCTTCTGTTGATAAATTGCTCTCATTGTATTTCTTTGTATTGATTATCTTTCACTCTCTCCGTGACTATATCAAGAAATGTTAATATCAATGTACCTAGTATACATGTATTCTAGATACCTTGGTAAATATTTCGATACTATATTCAGTGCCGGTTGCACAAGAGCCGGTTGAAGTCCAATCTTGATTAATTCCACGAGAACCAATTAGAGAAGCTATCTTCTCCGATTGGTTCTCGTGAAAGTATTCTTGTAAAGTTAAAGTTTAACCGGCTTTTGTGCAACCGGGCCTCAATGTTTGTTCTCTGTACAGCTGTATCTTGTATTTCTCTATTTTTCTATCTTGACCTCTTTCCAGTGATTATATGCGAATAAATTTTGATTTCCTCTTTATCCACCACTTCGACCACATTCTCCTATCTCCTCCTTCTTCTTCATCATCCTCATCGTCCTCCATCCAATCCTTATCCTCCTCCTCCTCCACTCCCTCATCCTCCTCCACCTCATCCACTTCCTCCCCATCCTCCTCCTTCTTCTCCTCCTCCACCTCATCCACTTCCTCCTCATCCTCTTCCTTCTTCTCCCACCACCTCCTCCTCCTTCTCCTCATTCCCGATCCCAGAAGACTTTGCACCCCAGCCATTGCCGTGGGTCCTCCTCATCAATTCTCGTAAACTCTCAGTAACTTCACCATTTATCATGCCCATTCAGTTCAGGGTCTCGAACCCTGTTCACTCCGACTCCATGCAACGTCTGTTTGCATTTCGCAAACTGTTTGTCTTCAATACTGCGCTCACCCCGTCATTGATTACTCACTGATCAATCATTGATCTATTCCCTTCAATACCTCGTTCCCCATTGTTGTTGATCATGACCGCAATCATTGATTACTTCCTGATCAAGCATTGATCTTTTCCCTTCAATGCCTTGTTCTCCAGTGTTAATTATGATGACCATTAATCATTGATTACTCCCTGATCAAGCATTGATCTATTCCCTTCAATGCCTTGCTCTCCAGTGTTAATTATGATGACCATTAATCATTGATTACTCCCTGATCAATAAATCCTCATCTAGTGATCATTGACAACATATAATGATCATTGACAACATTAATAATGAAATACTGGAATGATCTCTGATCAATTAGTGGGGAGGATATTTTTAATATTCTTTCCGAAGAATGGACATTGTATGTCCGAAGCTCCACCAATTTATGTAGATGCATAACAATATAATTATCTATAGTTATTATATTACAAATTGCTATTTCATATCATATGCAGTTCAATAATTATTTTCTTGGTCTATATTATGTAAATCATCTATAGTTTTGCTGTATTGTAAGCTATTGTATATAGTGTATAAGCCAGTATATATTGTAATCTACATAAATAAAGTACTCAATAAATCATCAATCATTGATGTATTCCCTTCAATGCCTTGTTTTCCAGTATTCATTATGATGACCATATAATCATTGATTACTCCCTGATCAATAATTCTTCATCTGTTGATGGTTGACAATGAAACATTGATAATGAAACACTGAAATGATCTCTGATCAATCATTGATGTTTGATCATTGATCAACCCTTGAATACCTCATTTCCAGTATTGATTATGACCACACAATCATTAATATTACTTCCCAATCAATCTTTGATATATTCCCTTCAATATCCCGTTCTCCAGTATTCATTATGATCATCATCGATTACTCCCTGATCAATTATTCTTCATCTATGGATGGTTGACAACATATAAATTCATAGTGAAACACTGAAATGATCACTGATCAATAATTGATATTCTCTCCTAGATCCCGTTATCCAGTGTTGATTATGATGACCATATAATCATTGATTACTCCCTGAACAATCATTTTTAATCTATTGATTATTGACAACATATACATTGATAATGAACACTGTAATGATCACTGATCAATGATTGATCTATTCTCTCCAAGATCCCGTTATCCAGTGTTGATTATGATGACCTCACGATCATTGATTACTCCCTGATCAATAATTTATTTATTTATTCACAATGCAAATGACACTAATGCAATAGCATTATAGAAGATAAAATAATAAGATAGTCCTTGTGCTATTTTTCTTCCAAATTTATAAGTGACAAAGTCCAAGATAAGGTTAGAATTTCACGTGTACAATTTTTATAAAATTTTAGTCCAAAATGAACATTAAAACTATAAATTTTGAATTTAATGGATTGAATTAATAAATAAATTAGAAATATTTCACTCAATTACCACTTGTAACGAATAATATGAGTTATTTAAGAAAATTTGGAACCATTCAAGAAACACAAACTGTGAACAATGAAATATGTGATGGAACTTATAATGTAATAATTCTTCATCCATTAATGATTGACAATGAAACATTGATAATGAAACACTGAAATGATCTCTGATCAATCATTGATATATGATCATTGATCAACCATTGAATACCTCATTTCCAGTATTGATTATGACCACACAATCATTAATATTACTTCCCAATCAATCTTTGATATATTCCCTTCAATATCCCGTTCTCCAGTATTCATTATGATCATCATCGATTACTCCCTGATCAATTATTCTTCATCTATGGATGGTTGACAACATATAAATTCATAGTGAAACACTGAAATGATCACTGATCAATAATTGATATTCTCTCCTAGATCCCGTTATCCAGTGTTGATTATGATGACCATATATCATTGATTACTCCCTGAACAATCATTTTTCATCTATTGATGATTGACAACATATACATTGATAATGGAACACTGTAATGATCACTGATCAATGATTGATCTATTCTCTCCAAGATCCCGTTATCCAGTGTTGATTATGATGACCATTTTTTATTGATTACTCCCTGATCAATAATTTATTTATTTATTCACAATGCAAATGACACTAATGCAATAGCATTATAGAAGATAAAATAATAAGATAGTCCTTGTGCTATTTTTCTTCCAAATTTATAAGTGACAAAGTCCAAGATAAGGTTAGAATTTCACGTGTACAATTTTTATAAAATTTTAGTCCAAAATGAACATTAAAACTATAAATTTTGAATTTAATGGATTGAATTAATAAATAAATTAGAAATATTTCACTCAATTACCAATTGTAACGAATAATATTGAGTTATTTAAGAAAATTTGGAACCATCAAGAAACACAAACTTGTGAACAATGAAATATGTGATGGCACTTATAATGTAATAATTCTTCATCCATTAATGATTGACAGCATATTCAATGATATGGAGATAATTGTTCCATTGGTATGGAGATCATTCTATGTTATAAGACTCTTTCAATGTTCGTTTGCATTGCACAAACTGTCTGTCTTCAATACTTATTGCTCTCCAGTGATCATACAAGCATTGAGAGACTGCTCAAAATACCGCTGATATTCTGTCTTATATTGGAGGCGGTTGAAAGTCATAAGAAATCATTCATGTTTTAATGAGTTATTAATGCTTTTCCCATTGTAATCAATAAATAATACAGATGACTGCTGATTTGTGATTCGTAGTGATGAATTATTACACAATAGATGGAATTAAATAGAGAATGCATTTATTCAAATGCTAATTAATATATAATTATTATTGAACGAAAATCCTAAATAAATGCTGCAAATCACCCCGAAGACCTCTGCTACTGCAGACATTGACAACAGGGCTAACAGCTAGATGGAAATTCGATGAGAACTACTATCCAAAAATTAGTTGCCAGCCCGGGAATCGAGCCCGGTACCTCCCAATTGCTAGTCAGGAATGCTTGCCCTTACACCAAACTGACAATCTCTGGGTGATTGTGTCTTGTCTTGTCTTGTCTTGACTAACTAGTGTGTACCTAACCTTACATATTTTTTATCCATAATCTCAAAATAGCTTTAGTTGCTAACGAAACTTGAATCCTTGTTCAGTTCCTCAATAAGTTTCAAAATGAATTTAGGGTATAAACAAATGAATTCACTGATGCAAAATTTCAATTCTGAATGAATTAACTTTGAAGAAGTTCACTTGAAACGCTTGTGGAAATCGTGTTCCATAAATGAAATAAAAAATTCTCGAGAGAAAAATCACCTGCCCAATGTTTGAGAAGGCAGGTAGATAACTCTCTCTCTCTCTCTCTCTCTCTCTCAGACTTTTTCCTAACAGCCTTGGCGCCTGGAAAAATAATTTGTTATCTTAATCGTTGCCGCGGTTCACTATTAACAACGCAATTAATTTTCTAAAGCGTGGTAAAGCCACGTGTTTTATATCCAGATTAAAGTATGCGAAAAAATGAATGAGAGGCACATAATTTACGCTTTCCTCTCCACGGTTCTACTTTCTCACTTTCTTTACATCTTCTTCATTGTATTCTTCCTCTCTCTTTCTCTCTCTCTCACTCTCTCCTCTCAAGACTTTTTTACTTTCACCTGATGAATTTTTCTCTAGTACCTTCTTTCTGTTCAAGGAAAGAACGCCTTACTGAATAAAACGTTTAAGAAAAGAACGTATTTTTTCAAGGCTACCAAATTATGAGAGAAAGTAGCCTACATTATTTATTTCATCTACTCATGCATTCATTGATTTGAAATTGTAAATAATTTATCCCCGATATGGATATAATCAGATTCGATATTGGATTGAAATTTGAATTGATGAATCTTTATTTATTTAGTCACTATAGGCATAGATGAAGGATAAGTAAGACTATATAAGGATAAGGACTATATTATTCTTGTCTCTGCTATAGGTGACTAAGGGAGGTTAGTAAATACATGCATTTTTATGGAAATCGTTAATGAACAATGTTCAAATCATTTTCTATTTGGTGTCCATACATATTTCAAGTTTGTGTTGGAAACACACATGTATTCCACCCATACATTGTTGATCTTTTAGGTCCCTACAGACTTCTCAATTATTCTGTAGTTTTCATGTTGCAAAAACACATGCATTACCCCCAAAGATTGTTGTTCTTTGAGGTCCCTACACATTTTCCCATTAGTTTATGGGTCATGTTGCAAAACTCTAGTGAAATTGTTGTTCTATTAGGCCCTTTTTAACCACATTTATTCACCCTTCGATTTTTTATCCAATTTATGCATTCTATTTTAATTATCAATAAAAATCCAGCAATTCACATTTGAATTGAAATTTGCGCTCACATTTGCTCCATCTTTTAGACTTAAGTTTGGATAATGGTAGACTCACTGTGGGCTACACTTTGTTATATATTTTTTTATAAACTGTTACTGTTTTATTTTACTCCTTAAAATAAATAAATAAATAAATTTTACTTAGCTCTAAGGATGCAATTTCGACAAATCACCTATCAAATGGGAGTATTCCCAATATAATTATGTAATGTGATGAGAATAATAAATAAATAAATTCACTATTAAACTTGATTATTTTCATATCGAGGATGGATTATTCCATGGAATAAGCCTGAAAAATGTTGGGATGGAGTCGAGCACAATATATTATTGTAAAATAAATTTTCTCTTTTCTAATTTGCTGTCAGTAACACATAGCCTATGAATTTCATTAATTCGTATGTTTATAAAATGCTGAATTTAATTTGCTCCAAATAGGTGCTTGAATTGTGAATTTGATTTCGATTGTGAAGTTTTGAATGAGGGAAAAAATTATTTCAGAACTGTAAAAAACCAATCATTGAGTACAGAAAAACAAATTCGACATTCTACTGGATGGAGTCCAGCACAATATATTATTGTAAAATAAATTTTCTCGTTTCTAATTTGCTGTCAGTATAGTTTTCAATTTTCTTTGTTACAGAGATATTTTGCAGTCGAGATGTCATCCAGTACTTGCTGCTTTCTACCGGGAGGATTGAGAACTACATTGTTGACCAATCAGGAGAGTGTAGGGCGGAGCTTCCGAAGGCGTGGTCTGAATGTCGTGCTTGTCTGTGATTGGTTCGTCGTTTTCGTTCCCGGCTCTGTTGCATTGAATTCATTATCCAGGTATTCTTGTCTACATATAGTTCCTTTCTTAAAATCACTTCACTCATATGGACTACTTTAGTACAAATTAATAAAAACGATATAAACCTTGTAGTACCCTTAATTATTAAAAACTTCAAAATATTTCAACAACCAGTTTCGACTCTTATAATATTGTGTCTATATTTCAACTTAGAAATGACCTAAGTTAGGGTTGAAACTAGTCGTTGAAATATTTTCAAGTTTTTAATAATAAAGGGTACTACAAGGTTCAAATCCCGGCCCGGGCAAGATATTTTCTCGGGCCACCCCCGTGTTTCGGATGGACACGTTAAGCCGCCGGTCCCGGCTGCCTAGAAAGCAGTCGTTAGGTCATGTCAGAGGCCCTGAAATTGATCAGTTGCGACCTGAAAACTCTGACACCAGACCTGAGCCAGCCAGGTCACTCGATATTATTACTACAAGGTTTTTATATTATTTATTAATTTATTCCTTTCTTGTATTGTTCTTCGTTTGAAATCAGATCAATTCGAAAATTCATACAAGAATACATCTATAGTCATATTATTACTTCTTGTGTTTCTCTAGCAGTATACAATTTCTGAGCTGTGTTTGGCAGCCTTGAATAAATCTTGTATATATTTTTAAATACAACCATAATTCGAAATACAATAATCCTCTAGATACAACAATTTTTAAACTTCAGTTGTCACAATCAAAAAAGTTTCACTTAAGATTCAAGATTCCTAAACACTGGAATTGGCTATTCGCAAATCAAAATCGAAGTTTTTATTTCATCCTATTTTGAATCTCTTGATCCTTTCTCTCTCCTTTCACCCTCTCTTTCTACCTCCCTCACTTCCCCTTTTTCTGTCTTCTTCTCCATCTTCTTCTTCTTCTTCTTCTTCTTCTTCTTCTTCTCTTCTTCTTCTTCTTCTTCTTCTTCTTCTTCTTCTCTTCTCTTCTTCTTCTTCTTCTTCTTCTTCTTCTTCTTCTTCTCTTCTTCTTCTTCTTCTTCTTCTTCTTCTTCTTCTTCTTCTTCTTCTTCTTCTTCTTCTTCGCATCCCCAACAATATTCAGTTCCTGCATTCGTGCAGTATGCAGCAGAAAAGTGCACGCCTTTAGAAAATTGAATAAAATGCCCTCTTTTTCTTCTTCTCTTTCGCTCGGACGATTCCAATCTGAGCGTTTTGCATTTTGCCGCAAGGTGGGAGGGAAAGAGATAGAAGAAGAGCAGAAAGAAAGATAGGAAGTGAAAGAGAGAAAGAGGATGATGGCTGAAGGTAAGGATGAAGGGAGAAAGGAATGCATGGAAGAGCAATGCTAGTTGCATTGTTACAATAAAGGCCTCACTATGCTATCTGAATATTTGATTTACCTTCGGTTCCTCCTTGAATCCTCTTCTATCCTCTTTTCTCACCCTTCCTCTCTCATTCTTCATCCCGCTCTAGTCTTTGACAAACCAACAATCTTGAAAACTCTGCAATAAGTTGTAGGCTTCAATTCAAGTAACGTTCAACTCGATTGCGAATTCTATTCCACAAACAATACTGTCTTGTTTCCCTTCTGCTTTATTTTCTTACTGTCGTTTTATCTTCAATCGTTATTGTCTATTCTATTGTCGATTGCGGTCTATGAAGTTCACTATTTGTGTTTCTCTTTCCATTTATTTATACAGACAATACATTGAATGCTAGAAGAAATAGCAGACATTCGCCCTAAACTACTTCAACCCCTAATCAGAAGAGACTTATACTTAAAAGATTTCACTTATACTTAAAGATAACGTTTTGACTAT